>NC_132844.1:15697500-15998750 GCF_048164855.1 Canis lupus baileyi | reverse complement strand
GTATTTCCCAACTTCTTTGTGAAATGGAAAGTTTTCCTGGATTTACTTCTTCCGGAAAAGAACCACTAGGAGTAGCTACAGAGAATACTGTGTTTTTCATATCTTTAATGGGACTAGTTCCTTTGTGATTTCAGTTTCTTCTGTAGTGATGAGCTTGCACTAAGTTAAGAGTTGAAGTGACTCTGAGCCTTATTAACTTTTTGTTCTAAGAGTCCTGGGAATCAGATCAAATGTGAGGTGAGTTTCTTGCATCTGTTATAATCCTCAGTCTTATAATCCTGAGGGTCTAGTGTTAGCCAGGGAAATACTCCCAGATCAGAGAAAGACCGTCACCCACCCCAATTTTCTAATCTTTTTTTTTTTTTTTTTTTTTTTTTTTTTTTTTTTTTTTTCAATTTTCTAATCTATCTTTATGTTCCTCTATCATCCTTGGACTTGAGGGAGAATTTAACAAGGATAGCTTTTATCTTTTCTATCTTCTCTTCTACTACTCACTAGAGTAACTACCTTATATTGAAATATTTCCAAGAATCATTTGGGAATGTTATTTAAAACCATTCACCATTGAGGAAACAAATATTCTTCCACTGGGAGGTAACAGGCAAGGAAGATTGTTCTCAGTCATGTCTGACACCTATGTCCTCATCTTGGTGATTGGAGACTCGTAATATGTGAGGTTCCTGTAATATCAGATCCAAGGATCCTAGCAGTAAGTGGATGGGAGAGTGGAGACTGCTGCATCAGGTTCCACACAGGACAAGCTGGGCCTGCTCAGTCCTGAGGGTTCAGGGCACATCTCTGAGTTCGAACTCCAAGAGAGATATTCTTGCAACACAAGGGAAGCCCTATGTCTTGGATGTCTCACAGTTCTGGAAGCTAAGAAGTTTGAGATCAGGGTGCTAGCTCTTCGTTGGGTTCTGATGAGAGGCCTCTTCCTGGTTTGCAGATGGCTGTCTTCTTGTTGTCTTCGCATGGCAGAGAGAGAGGAAGCAATCTCTCTCCTGTCTTCTTATAAAGTCATTAATCCCACCATGAGGACTTCACCCTCATGACCTAATTATTTATCTCCATAGGCTTCGTCTACAAATACTATCAGTGGGGATTAGGGTTTCAACAGGGGAATTTTGAAGGGACATACATTCAGTGCACAACATCCTTCATGTGAAATTCTGCAGGACTTAGCAGCCAACAGAAAAAGCATTCACAATTGTGAGAGGGCACAAAAGACAGAAGCAGATACTGTTAGTTCAATAAACACAAAACTTTTACTACTAAAAAAACAAAACCCAAAACAAACAAGCAAAAAAGACCAAAACAAAAACACATGTGAGTGTGGGCTCCTGGGACTCTGGTAAGATAAATGCAAACGTGGGTGTTTTGAGGAAGCAAGTCTAGGCTGGTTTTGAGAATCTTGCAAGAGCACACTCTTTCCAGGGACTTTAAAGATTTACTGGAACTCAGTAATAAACTTTGCTTGAATGAGGAAGGCACAAGCTTCTGCAGTGGCTCATCCCATTGGCAGGTCAATAAAAACACATATTTCCTTGAGTAGGAAGAGATTTTTGTAATAGAATCTCAGGATGGTAAAGATTATCTACTATAAGGACTTTTGAGGGCAGAGCTAGATGCTCTCTAAGTTCATTCCTTCATCCATCCATCTATTCATTTTATCACTCACTCATTTTATTCATTCACCAGATATAAGATAAAGACCTAAAGATGTCACTTCTAATATAATTCTGTTTTTTTTTTAAAAAAAAGATTTTATTTATTTATTGATGAGAGACACAAAGAGAGAGAGAGAGAGGCAGAGACACAGGCAGAGGGTGAAGCAGGCCCCATGCAGAGAACCTGATGTGGGACTCGATCCTGGGAATCCAGGATCATGCCCTGGGCCAAAGACAGGCTCTAAACCACTGAGCCACCCAGGGATTCCTATCATTCTGTTTTTATAATCTAACTGGATCCTTCTGCTGGGAAGAGAAACTTAACTTGTGTCCTTAGCCACCACTAAGCTAATTTGAACTAATAGTCTCTTTTATGACAACTTGGAGGAGAGCAGAGGTCCAGAAAAGGCAGGTGGCCCACTATACAGCTTATGCAATGGCCCAAATCCAGAACACTGACAACACCAACTGCTACTGAGAATGACAAAAGGACCTCTCATACATTACTGATGAGAATGCAGTTTAGCAGTTTCTTACAGGACTAAACACACTCTTTCCATATAATCCAGCAATTATATTCCTTAGTGTTTACCCAAAGGAGTTGAAAACTTATATCTACACAAAAACTTGCACAGAGATATTTTATTAAACAGCTTTATTCATAGTTGCCAAAACTTGGAAGCAACCAAGATATTCTTTTGTAGGTGAATGGATAAATAGACTGTGGTACATCCAGACAGCAGAATATAATTCAGTACTAAATGAGCCATCAAGCCATTAAAAGACATGGAAGAAACTTAAATGCATATGACTAAGTGAAAGAAGCCAATCCTAAATGGCTACATACTGTAAGATCCCAACTACATGACATTCTGAAAAATGCAAAACTATGGAGACAGTAAAAATATCAGTGGTTGTCAGGGGGAAGAAGGAAGGAAGGGTGGGATGAACATGTGGAACACAGAGAATTTTAAGGCGGCGAAGCCCCTCTGTATGGTACTCACATTATGGGGACATGTCATTATAGATTTGTCCAAACCCATAGGATATACAACTCTAAGAGTATATAGGATATTGTAAGAGATATTAGGGTATTGTATATTCTTTATGCAATCCATAGACTTTGGGTGGTAACGATGTGTTGATGTAGGTTCATAGATTGTAACAAAGATCCACTTTGATGAGGAATGTTGAAAAAAAAAACAACGGGAGACTCTACATGTGTTGTGGGAAGAAGGTACTTGGGAAATCTCTGTCCTTTCTGGTCAGTTTTGCTGTGAACCTAAAACTGCATCTAAAAAAGTATTTTTTAGGGCTCCTGGTTGGCACAGTAGGTTAAGTATCTGACTCTTGGTTTTGCCTTGGGTCGTGATCTCAGGGTCCTGTAATTGAGCCCCGCACGGCGCTCCATGCTCAGCCTCGAGTCTGCATAAGATTCTCTCTCCCTCTCCAACTGCCCCTCCCACTCATGCCCTCTCTCTCTCCATAAAATAATAAATAAATATTTGAAAATAAGTAAGTAAAATTAAAAAAAAGACATTTTGCCTTAAAGCACTTGGCTGCTGTTCATGATGGTATGCCTAGAGTTCCTTGGCTACCACTGGCATAGGGAGGTTGCATTGTCAAGGGAAATGAGCTAATATTAATTGATATTCAGGGAGTGGGGCAGTCGAAGAGAGCAGAATGTCAGAGAACATTGGCTTCTGGAACAGACAGAGACCCAATTATATTTATTGAGCTGTCACCTGAGAGCAGGCCTCTCTGATGGTGGCAGGAAGAGAGTTGCTTTTAGAAGCATGGATCTTTGGCAAAATCGGTCTAGGAAGCAGGCTCATCCTGCAGGACTAGAAAGTACCAATAGTTAGGCACATCCTATTGAATGTCATTAACTCCAAGGAGTAAGAATGAATGGTGAAAATATTCAGGAAAGCCAAACAGGTTACTTATAAAAGAAGAAAACTCATAGTCACACCAGGTTTGCTTATAACATTAGATGACAGAAGACAAAAGAGTAATATCTCCAGTTCTAAGGTATAAAACATTGTATACAAATGATCTGCAGGCTAGAGAAGTTGTCATTCACGTATGAAGGCGACAGAAACGTATTGTCAATGAAATGGCATGCAATTATATTGGGTGGGAAGTAAATATTAGTATAGAGAGTCAGAACAAGATAAATAATAACAGTGTCAACTTAATAAATATATACCAAACTTTGTGTACTGCAGACACTACTTAGACAGCCAGTCACTCTCTTTAGATGTCTTTCGACCTCCCTGTCATGCTGTCATGTACTCTCACATTTTCCAAGAATAGGGCCAAACTCCCAGCCTTTCTCCCTCTCTGTTTTTAGTAAGGGGAAGTTTCTCCCTCTTTCTAAGTCTCCTTCAGAGTATGGTGGTCAGATTTAACAACGACAAAAATTACAGGATGCTCAAGTATATTTGAATTTCAAATAAATAATAATTTGTTTCTTTCTTCTCTCTCTTTCTCTTTCTCTCTTAGTTGAAGCATATCCCATGTTACATTTGGGACATAGTTGTACTGAAAATTATCCATTATTCATCTAAAATCCAAATTGAACTGAGTTTTTGGTATTTTATCAAGAGACTTCTCTTGATTCCAACCTGGGTCTCCCTAGGATACTTCACCAGACTGACTTAAGCTTTTGGAATTAAAAGTGAACTAGGAAGGGGATCCCTGGGTGGCACAGCGGTTTGGCGCCTGCCTTTGGCCCAGGGCGCGATCCTGGAGACCCGGGATCGAATCCCACATCGGGCTCCCGGTGCATGGAGCCTGCTTCTCCCTCTGCCTGTGTCTCTGCCTCTCTCTCTTTCTCTCTCTGTGACTATCATAAATAAATAAAAATTTAAAAAATAAAAAAATAAAAGTGAACTAGGGAGGGAATTGTTTTCAGGTGAATTCTGCTTTCACCCAATCCCAAAGTGGTAAGCACAGAGCCCTATTTCATGGCTAATAGGTGAAGGCAAAAGGGAAAGACCCGGTGAAAACTTCAATAGTTCAAAAAAATGTCTCTCATTCCCTTGACTTTCTTATTGTGGGAAATTTCTATGTAAGAAATATAATATTGGACATGATGGGGTGGGAGGAAGTCTTCCAAATTTTGCCCTTCAGTGCATACCAAGGCATTTTAATAACAAATAATGGTAGAACATAACCCGAATAAAATATATTTTTTCCAATCATTAAATAAATTATTCACAGTCTCTGTGTTGGTGCTGACTTGATCCATGTTTCTCACTTCGTAGCACCAGTTTTCAGTGCGAAATAAACCAGATGCTCTTTTAAAAGCATATTCCTAAAAATCCATGATTTTAAAAAGGCAATAGATAATTTTTTTTGGAATAGCACTAAAAGGAAAAGGATTTTGTTTTTTTTAAAGAGGCAGTTACGTAGAAAGCATTTCAGATGGAGCTTCACTAATGACTTCTGCCAGCAGAGTTTAGTCAGAGACCTTGGAGGGATTCTTCAGCCAGTGCTTGAAATGTCACTGCTACGACAGCACCCCAGGTCCCTGATCTTTGTCTTGTGAGTGCAGATGTTGTTCACGAGAGCTTCTGGATGTAAATCTGTTCCTACTAAACAACAAATAATCCAAAGCACTAGTCTTCTACCAGTGGGCAAGTAACGCATTTTTCACACATAGGCACAAAGCACTCATTACCTAACTGTGATTTGTTTCACCTACTGCATTTCTCCCATGTGCCATGACTATCTTTTTTTTTTTAAGATTTAATGTATTTATTCATGAGAGACAGAGAGAGAGAGAGAGAGAGAGAGAGAGGCAGAGAGGCAGAGACACAGGCAGAGGCAGAAGCAGGCTCCATGCAGGGAGCCCAATGTGGGACTCGATCCAGGGTCTCCAGGATCATGGCCCCGGCTGAAGGCAGGCACTAAACCCCTGAGTCAACCAGACATCCTTGTGCTATGACTATCTTTGAGTCAGCAAGTGACTTTATGTTTGTATGTCTTTTAAATATAACTTGTCCAAGATGGAGCTGCTGAACCTTCTTTTCTCCTTGAATCCTGCTATCTCCAAGCTCTCTCTTGAAGTTGTTGGGACTATTCTCTACCAAGTTGCTTAAGGCATGTAATCTGAGAGCCACCCTTGATTCTTCTCTCTGTCTCATCCACTCCTTGAATAAGTCCTATCAATTCAGCCTCTAAAATATATCTTTGATTATCTCCGCCGGCATGTTTCACAACTGGACCACAGCGATAACATCCAGAAAGGTCTCCCGGCTTCCATTCTTGCTCCTCTGCTATCCATTTTTCATACAAATACAGAATAGGAGTTTTCGAAATGTGAAATAGATTATGTTATTTCCTTGCATAAAACCTTCCAACAGCTCCTGTTGCTTTTCTAATAAAACTCAAACTCCTATAAGTCCTGTCTCATCAGGCGTCTGAGTACCTCTCCTGCTTGATCTCACGCACACTATTCCCCAGTCACATTAGCCTCTTTTCTTATCTTCAAATACAGCAAGTCCTTTTCCACACTTCAGAAACTTTGCACTTGCCACGTTCTCTGCCTAAACTGTGTTTCCCAGCTTTTTCATTGATTGCTTATTCTTATTCTTTTCTCAAAAGCTACCTCCTGCGAGAGGCATTCCAGATGAGCTACCTTAAGTTTGGTCTTCACTTCACTCCCTTTTGGACCCCCCCCCCCACATCGCTCTTGTCTCCCTCATTTCCCTTAATAACAGCATTTACTTTTTTGTTTAGTTTTCTCCATGTCTTATTCGTCACTGTATTCTCAACCCTTAGCATAGTATATATATCACATAATAGGTACTGAGTAAATATCTGTTAAATGTGTGAACTCCTTAATGCCTAGTATATTGCCCTTTAAACTATGAACCTATAGGAATGGTAGCAGAGTGATAGAAATGATAGAAAATCAATGTTCCCCATCTGATTCCAATAGATGTGATATTTTCAAATGTGGGGCTTCTTGAATGATTCTAGAATTCATAGTTATTTTTTCTTTGGAGCCATGGCTAAGCAACATTTTGACTTTTACCAGGAGAAAAAGCTGGCAGCTGTCAACAGCATCCGTTTTCAGCAGAGTTCATAGGATCATTCTCTAAAGGCCTTACCTATGACTGGGACTGCCATTCTCATTTTGGATTTAGCAGCTGTCTGAATCCTATTTCATAAACTTCCTGATTCCTACAGGCATCTTTATAGGGTGTTTTGGTCACAAACTTAAAGTTGTGCAATTTTGTAGATTAATGTGTAGTAAGCTTCTAATTGGGGCATTGATTTTTAAATCTCTAACTATTTATTTTAGATGCAATGAAGCATTATCATAAATAATTGAAACTCAGATAACAATGTCCAAATAAATTAAAAAGAACATATTATGATTTGAGATCATTTTTATTGCATTTACCATTTACTAGCCCACAAAATATAACGGTTCACAGTTAGTAGCTGTACCTATAGAATAAAATAGATTGTACTCTACATGTAATTTTGACCTCAGTTATACCTATAGATTATTTTTAAAATTTTTACATATGTAGTAGGTAAAAATGATAATATATGTATAGCATTTTTTTTGTATAGCATTTTTTTGTAGTGGCTTTTCTTACCCATCCATCCAGGCATTTAATAAATACTTATTGAGCCACTATAATGTCCCAGGCCCTAGACTAGATGTAGAAGACCCAGTGGTAAATAAGGCAGATGGTGTCTGTTTTCTTCTGGAGTATAATATAGCAGGGAGTTCACATAACATTGTATGACTTTATGCAATTTGCTTAATCCATGAAATCAGAGGATAAGAGTATATTGTGTGGGGAAAATGTAAGGTTGTAAGTTAATACTTCTTGGAAGAAATAGGTCCTATTGAGACAGAGTGTGGGAGAAAGGATTCCAGGCAGAGGGAAGAGCATTTAGAGAGGCTCAGAGGCAAAAGAGAGCATGGCGAAGGAATACAGGAACATAGATGCAAGAGAGGAAGGTGCAAAGATAAATTCAAAGGGCCCAGATGATGCAAGGTCTTATGAGTCTAATTAAAGAGTTTGGACTTGTTATAAAGACAAAGGGTTTCAATTGGGAATAATGTGATCAGATTTATGTCTTAGAAGGTCTTCTCTGGATGCATTATGACAAATGGAAGGGAGGGAAAGAAGACACTAGGTGAAGAAGTTGCCAAAAATAAAACCACTTTTAGTCAAAAATATAATGGGGTAAATTAAAATTAAAAATAAAATGCAATGACAACTCCAGACAGATGGTAAGGTTCACAGAGCCAAACTTGGATTAAAATGCATAAAATATATAAAATGTGATCTAATCAAATGCAAGATGTATGCTAAATTCATGTTCTACTGAAATTTAAGATGCTTAAATAAGGAAATAGAAAAGTAGAGCAAGTGAAGCCACATTACCACAATTACTCAGTGCCATCCCATGTAGCCATATAAAGTACATTTTCCATTAATACAAAAGTCCAAATGGTCACCACTGCATTGACTGCACACCCAGGAAGACAGTGGTGTTAAGTATCTGAGGCATTTCTCAACCAGCCCCCCTTGCAGCATTAACTCCTTCTTCCCCCTGATATAGAAAAATCATTATAATCCTATTGTTCCATAAAGAATCCAGGGTAGAACTATTTGATCCCAGATAATTAGTTAAGGGTGTTATATAATGAGGTGCTTTTTGTTCTTTTTCTGAACAATGTGACTAATATGCAGACCTTCACCTCAAGCACCGATGACATGGTGTTAAGATGTCTTAGTTTAAAATGTGGATAATATATTTCCTCAAAAATTTTATAACTGCATACCCTAACAGTGTTAAACGACAACTGTTTTGACGTATTCCTTTTACCACTTTATTCAACTTTCTCTAAAGAAAGGAGAAATACTTTAAACACACCTTCAAACCTGCCCAGATAGGCAGGGCAAACTTCTAACGGTATGAATTGAAATAAATTGTTAAGTGTATGTTCAGTTCCAGATTCTGAAGCAAAAATAACTTTGAACATTTTGGGGCTAGAATTAACAAATATTATAGAATTTCCTTCCCACATTTGAAATTTTAATTTCATAGTATTTTCAGTCCTCTGGGCTGAAACGAGGACCAGATAATATTTTAGCAAAAAAGGTGTTTTGTTTTCACGCTTTCATCATGCAAAAATAACCCAACTAATTTAGCCCTAACTTTCAAAAAAATATTCAGTTTCATACAGAAATCAACTATGTAATTCTCAGGCCAAAAGGAATATTTATCAGAAAAGTCTGAAGCAAAGATTTTTATAAAAATATACTCTTCCATAAAGTTTTATTTTCAGTCATTTTTGACATGATGGAAACGAATTACCGCGTTATTGCCTACTAGTTAGTTATCTCTTAGCCTTGATCTGCCAGGATTTTGTAAGATATTTTTTTGCGGAAATTTTGATCATTTAAATTAAAAACCTGAGGCCAAGCTTAAATATCAGAATTTTATAATAATTCATAAAATAATAGTTTGCATTTATGTTGTGCTCCCAAAATGCCAGAGACTGTGCTAAATGCTATGTACACATCATCTCCTTTAGCTGTACCACAATCTTGGGAGGGAACTGTAATTATTATCTTCAATTTACAGTTAAGGAAACTAACTCTGAAAGGGATTAAATAATTTGCACTGAGCTACTGTGTTAGTTTGTGATGGAGCCAAGATTCCCCTACCCCCTGCTTCTCTGACTCTAGACTCTTCTCAAAAGTGGCACCTCCTTCAGAAACAGCCGCTGGCATAGCTCCAGTCAAAACATTGAGAGAGAGAGTAGGAACAAAAACAAGGATAATGTGATACTATCATATATTATAGTAGGTATAGATGAAAAACTAAATATCCAAACCCTCTGATAAATCACATAGCCATTGGAATTATCCATTGTGTTAAGTTCTACGGTGGATTAAATCAACAGATTTTTATAAGCCAAATTAAAATCATTTATGATATTTTAATACTGTCAGAAAGTATCAGTTCAATAACAGCAATATATCAACTTAATTGTTAGGATACTTTGGCCCAAATCTCAAGCCATCAGTGGCCATTCCAAAGCTTTTGGATCAGAACAGAAAATATGCTTTATTCAGTTTCCCTTAGGATTTTCACTCAACCAGCTATTCTGAACATCTCTTCTAAAAAGACGTTGGCATTGTTTTAAATGTTAGAACAAGGGACATTCAGGTGAGTAGGAAATGGATCCTGACCTTAAGGAACTTATATCCCATATTTAGAATCAGGTGATTAAAATATACAAAGGAAATGCAAAGTATAGATTGGTCATAATAAAATTATGAATAAACCCCAATAGGATGAAACATGGAGAAAACAATTACTTCTGCCATGAACAGCATGGTCTATAAGGACACATGATTTCATCAGAACTGGGCTCTGACTTTATTTCTTTTCATACCTCCCCTTGCTCACTTTGCTCTTGCTAATTTGGGACCATGTATCTGTTCCTTGAAAACTCTGAGCTCAGAGGCTTTTAGTCATTCTCACCTCTGCCTGGACACTCTTGGACCTGCTCCTTCTCATCTTTGAGGGCTCAACCTTGATGTTACCTGTTCAGAGAGAACATCCATGACACCTGTTTCTACAGTAGTCCCCTCCCATCACTCTTTTTGTTTCTTTCATAGAACTTAAAACAATCTGATGATATAGTGTAGTAATAAGTTCTATTTTTTTGTACATTTTGAGTATGAAGTGATTGTGAGAGTGATTAGGTGTCCATATTGCAGATGGGTGATTGGTTTTGGAGTATCAAAGATTGATGATCAAGGTTCATCTCCATGCAAAATTGGAAACTCCATTCCTGTATACACATGCCCTAGAAGTCAATGCCAATTCTAGATTCAGATGAGAGCTGGAAGATAACCAAGAGGTCTATTGTCACCTGGTTCTATCTCAGTAAGTTTTGCCTGAGTACCAGAATCTGCTTTCTCAAAGTTCTCAAAGACCTTGCTGGTGACCAGCTTCCTCCTGAGTTACAGTTCTCTCTTTGCAACATCCTTGTAGGATCATTTTCTAGTCACTGTTTCAACATTTCTAATAATCAATAACTTGGTACTTCAAAAGCATGCATTGATTTTAGGCATGTAAAATCTCGATGTTCTTCCAAAACTTAACTGAAATTAGTCCTCCCATTAATCTGCCACCTTCTAATTCTGCTCAAATTTAGGCCTATACCTCAACACTCCCTAAGTCTTTTGTTTCACATTATAGCACATATTTGAAGACATATTGACATATTGAAGACTTTCCCACTACATCTTTTTTAAATTGTTTTATTCAAATTCAATTTGGTTAATATATAGTCTATTAATAGTTTCAGGGATAGAATTCAGTAATTCATCAGTTGCATATAACCCCCAGTGCTCATTACATCAAGTTCCCTCCTTAATGCCCACCACCAGTTACTCATCCCTCCACCCATCCCACTACATCTTCTATTGTTCTAAATGGCTCAAAAATAAGAAGTTCTGATAATGCATGCCTACATATACATCGTTTCCACCTAGCTCTTTTTTTAAATTAAATTTATTTTATTTTTTATTTTTATTTTTCATTTTTTTCCACCTAGCTCTTTATTTACCCACTCTAATATCTCTAATATCAGTAGACATTTGAGAAAGCCTCCAATGTGAAAAGGAGATCAGAACAACTAAAATAAAGCAATCAGTGCTACAAGCACCATGCATTAGAAAATATAACTCTTGGGTTTTCACTTCATAATCAGTAAACATTGATGAAGCACCTACTGTTGGGGCTTGTGACCAATTGTGAGATAAAGTGAATCAGAAAGGAGATCATGATGTGAGGTACTTTCCTGAAAGTGTTAGCTTGGAGGATATGACTTAATGGTCTAGCTAAAAGGGCATGCTAACACTGTGCTAATCAGCCACTCGGAGACCATTTCCCCACCAGGCTAGACACTGGAAGACCATATGGAAAAAATACACTTACCCAGGATTGCTTCCTTAAACTGATCAAATGTAGAAGCCAAGGAAGCAAATCCCCAGTAATCATGAGTTTTCCATCCAGTAGTTCTACCCAGTAAAAGGGTAGGGAGTGAAGGTACCAATGATCATCACCCACCAATCTAGTAGTACCTTCTTTTTCCACAGACAGAAATGAATAAAGGTGGGAGGAGAAGCCAGTGGTGTTACTCCAGGGGAGATCTTTCCATACAAAAACATGAGGAAGGGGGAAGAAATGTTCCCCTGTAACACCTGCTGTGTTTTAGGCACTTTTCCATATGAACTGAAAAAGATCCATTCTTTTTCATGGTGTCATTATTCAATTTCCACTTATTTCAACTTATTTTTATATAATTATCTGAGACAATCCCAAAGTTTTGACATTTTCAAGATCTGAATGTAATAATAACCAACTTACCTACCTTTTTTTGATCTACAAATTTGGGATCTTGTCCTTTCTATACATGTATCTAAATAAATAAAATGGTACTCTGTGATATGACTAAAGATAGGACCCTGTCCCTCCATGGTAACGATGATTTATCACATGACTTTGGAGGGTACAGTCATTTGACCAGTTATAAATCTGCTTACCTAACATAGTTCATATTGAATTTTATCGCCAAGGAAACATTAAGAGATTTGATCAAATTTTGTCCTGAAATTCACTGATTTGATGTTCGCTGCAAATTCTTCATTTGTGTTATAATCATGTTTCTTAAATGAAAAATATATAAGTAAAGGAGTTTGTTTAAAATCATTTGTTCTAGATGAACCCTTTCAAGCTAGTAATGAACATCATTTACTTTTCCCAGCACTAATGAAATACTCTTTTAGAAAACCTTTCTGCCATTTTATCAGTGGCAGGGTCATAACCTGTAGTTTCCATATTTTGCTTTTTTTTTTTTTTTTTTGAAAATCCGAGAAAGATTTCCCATTTCTGGTTTTCTAGCAAGTTTTTGTCAAAGGTTATCAATTGAGGCTCTATAGTCATGTCTGTAACTTATTTCGGTTTCATAGGATGAAATTCACCTAGCCTGGAGATTTGGATGCATTTAAAGAATCTCAGTACTTCCCTACTGTCTTCTCACATTTACCTCTTCATCGTTTTTAGCCTCTCCGGTTTGCAAGTCATTCTCCTTGAAGAAAAAGACAAAAGTAAAATACTTGTGTAGTTTTGCTTTCTCTGTGTCAGCTGTCAACTCAATCTCTCTCCTCAGTAATAGAATGATATAATATCTGTGTCGAGTCTGAAAAATCCTTTTTGCTCAGCATTTGTCTAAAAAGAAAAAACCTAGAAGAACAGAAAGAAGAGAGAGAAGCTTTTTTTTTTTTTCTTGAACGTGTACACTAATTTACTTCCTTGCCTGTTGAGTCATTTATGGGAGGTGATTAGGTACTCATTGGCTTGGTCTCAGATATTGTACGGAATACAAATGATAGATGAGTAGAGACTGACATTACTTCTGCTTAAAAGACCTTATGTTTTAGTCATTGGATGTATGTTTGGGCCAGAGCAGGGGTCAGATCAAAAAAGCAAATCAACAAAGAGAGTGCAGATATTATATACCCCAAGTGGGTGCCAAAGGAAGGACACTTTGACAAAGTCAGTGTTTGTGGTGGGGAGGCTTTGCAGAAGAGTCAGGCATAGCTTCCAAGTAGAGTCAACCCTTTTGCTGAATTTTAAAAGATGAATAGGAAAGAGCTTCTGGATAAGAAGAGCAGGGTCAGAGTAGGTAGAGGAGAACATAAGTGGTTAGAGAGAGCATGACCATTTAAAAATCTCCAAATAAAAAAAAATTAAAAAATAAAAAATAATAAAATAAAAATCTCCAAATCCTGGTCATTTGATGAAGTGAAGAGGTGACTCTGAGGTATGCTCTTTATTAATGATACTTTTGTCAGAAGTACAATTTTTTTGGAAGGTGCTGGGTGGTTCAGTTGGTTAAGCATCTGACTCTTGATTTTGGCTCAGGTCATGATCTTCGGGTTGTGAGATTGAGCCCCGTGTGGGGCTCAGGGCCTGTATAAGATTCTTTCCTCCATCTGCCCCTCCGCCTTCTCTCTCTCTCCCTCTCTTAAAAAAAGTACAATTTTGGGGTAGCTAGTTTAAGTTTCCTCAAGTGTTCTTTTTTTTTTTTTTTTTTTTTGCTTTTATGCATTCCTGTCGAGAGCTTGTATATAGGAAGTGATTTAAAACTCGTGCTGGTCTTGTCTTGTTCACAGCAAATTTATAACTCCTTCTGAGAAGCAACCTCTTTCTTCAAAGGCTTTGCACGGTGAACATCATCTGTCCTGGGGTGCCCTCATTTCAGATGTTTTGTTATCTCTTATACTAAGAACTTGTCTCACTGTTTATAGAACAGAGGGCTTTATATGAGAGAATACTGGAATTATTGAAATCCTGGCTCTTAAATAACTCAGAAATCAGAGAGAAATAAATAATAAAAAACAGAGCTCATAACACACCCAACACAGTGCTTCCATAATTATTTTTTCATAATATTTCATGTTGGTCTAAAAAGTGCCTTTAGTTGTTCCAGATTATCATTCATAGAAATCCATCTTCTCAGACAGATGACTGAAATGTTCTTCTCTCTTTTCTTTATAAAATTTAGATGATGCTTCCCAATTAAAATGACATTAGGCCAGCAGAATTCCCTGACTTCCTACTAGAGCCCATAAGACATTGAAATACACACACACACACACACACACACACTAGGTAGGAAGCTTCTTTATACCCCACTTTCTTTTCATAGCCACACCATCCCTAGCTCTCTTGTGAAATGTAAGTCTTCACCAAAAATTAAAACAAACATGAAATAGTCCTAATTGGCATTGTTATTCTGACTGAGGTGGACAGTGTATCACTTTAGCTTTAGCGTCGGTACTCTTCCTACACACATTCAGAGACTCCTCAGTAACTCTTCAGGAAAGATGCAGGTACCACCTTTAACCTTATGGTGGCTACAGAAACTGATATCCGGGCCACTTCAGCCCATGAGTGTAAAACGGTATCACATTAATCTTAATGCCCTACATTGCATTTTTGACTTAAAGCCCCTTGTTTTATTTTTTATTTTTTAAAGTTTTTTTTAAAATTTGAATTCAATTAGCCAACATCATATAGTACATCATTAGTTTCAGATGTACTGTTCAATAATTTATCAGTTGCATATAACACCCAGTGCTCATCACATCACATGCCCTCCTTAATGCCCATCACCCAGTACCGCATCCCCCTCCCTGACCTAAATCCCTTTTATTCATTGGGTGTCAAAAAAAAATTCCTCCCTTGGAAATTATCCAGGAAAAATTATCCTGAAATTATGTCTTAAACTCCCCAAGAGGGTATGTATAACATATATTTACTAAGAAATTCTATCAACTAACATCCCTAAAGGCATCTGCTATGTTACTTTTTTCTGCTAAAACTGTGCCCAGTTGAGGTGTCCAACCTTTAAGTCCACTACCTAGAGAAGTCTCACAGGTGGTACTGCTGATATGGCACTCAGAAGATTGCCTGTGTCTATGTCAAAAGTCTGAGCAAAGATCTTCATGTTTTCAGACTCTCCTGAGAATCACTAGATTTTGTATGGAGGTATGAAATGCTCTTTTATTCATGTCTCAGCTATATTTAATTAGTTGGTCTCCTAAGCAACTCTGGTTATCACTGGACTGTTATGAAATTCTTTCTTTCAAAATCTATGCTCTGCTCTTTTTCTCATATAAGCAACTTTCAACCTGCCCCACCCACAAGAAAACACAGCCCTCGCCACTCTCCTCACCAAATGCCCATTTCCATAGGAACAAGCAAACAAGCCACAGTTCTGACAAGGTCTATTTTGGTTTATACTTTACGAAGCAACATTTCTTGCCACCTCTATCCAGCTTCCACTCCAGAAAGGCACAAATAAAATATTTGTCACACACGTACACTCAAAAACATTCTAAGAACAACAGCAGAATACAAATTACTAACCAAAGTACTTCAAAGTGCTATTAGTAGTGAATTTTTAGTTTGCCTCAAGAGTACTGATAGGTATGTGACAGATGTGAGAGATCACATTATTCAAAAAAGGGGCCACAACTATATCTACCATCCTGTAGGATGGTAGCATGTATGCCCTTTGTACAGAGGGATTTTGACACAGCTCCCATTGAGGGTCTAGGTTCCCTCTCCTTGAATTGGGTGGGTTTGTGACTATAGCAGAAGTGACACTATGTGATTTCCAAGGAGGTTGTAAAAGGTGATATTACTTTCTTTCTTTTTTTTGGGGGGGGGGGGTGTGATACTACTTTCACCTGATTTGCTTGGGTTGTTTACTCCTGGGACCCAGCCAACATATTATGAGAAAGCCCAAGCAGCCCATGGAAAGGCCCATAGAGAGAGGAACTAGGCCCTTGGTCCACATCCTCACTGAGCTTCTGGCACTAACCTATCTATCAGGTTGAAAATGGATCTTCCAAGCCCCAGTTGATCTGCAACCCCCTTCTCTCTGACACAACAAGGAGCAGAGATAAACTGTATCTACTCACTTTGTAATTTCTAAGCTCAAAATATCAAATTTGTGGGCAAAATAAATGAATTGAGGTTGTTTGAAGCCATTGCATTTGAAGTGGTATGTTATGCAAGAATAGCTAACTGAAACACAGCTGGGTACTGAAAGTGCTTCTGTGACAAAGGACCTAAAGTGTGCGGCATTGCCTTTGGGACCAGCCAGCACATGTAAGCTTCAGGGGTCTCAAAGACAGTTAGTGAAAGCTCAGAGGACTTCAAAGAGAGTATTACGAAGTCTAAAGAGACCAGAGGAGGCTGTCAATGAGAGCTTAAAGAGTGGCAGGAAAATGATTTTGGGCACTAGAGGAAAGAGGACCCTTCTTATGTAGTAGCAGAAAGTTTGACAAAACTGTTGCCTGAGTTATTGTGGAAAATGAACTTGATGGTCTAGCTAAGGAAATTTCCAGAAAAAGTAGTGAAGGTACTGCCTGGCTTCTTCTAGCTGCCTCGACTAAAATGAGTGAGACAAGAGATGAGCAAAGAAAGAACTGATCAGTTTACAAGCAATATTTGGGGAAATGTAAATGGTCTAGGATTTATGGGGGGGTCCCCAAATGAAACTGTTTTTCATTCCCATCAGTCTTGACAGCAAATGATTCTCAAATGAAGAATTGATCCTGGCCAAAGATCAAATCAAGTATGGTCTGTAAGATCCTTTGTTAAGATCTCAGAAAGATTAAGATGATAGATCAGGGTTGGCCCTTACCTCCACATTGAGACTTTCTCCACCTAGTGCCCTTCCACTCAAGGCACCCAAGTCCTATCGCATATCTTAATGTAACCAATCCTTCCTGAATATATGCCATGTGTACTGACTGGGGAAAACTCCATCCAGGTCATTGATATCTTCCAGTAAGATACGCACAAAGTCTTACAGAGCCTCAGTAGATACTTATGAAAGCTAAAGAAGATGATATATCTTGTGGGCATCTTGAATTGCTCCTTTGTTCATGCCAAGCCCTAGCCAAGTTGTGGATTTGGGAGCTTTTTGTTTTGTTTTAGGTTTAAAGTTGTTCTTATGCAGCAACTAAACAATTGGAAAAAAGGTATTAGCTTTGTATTTAGGTTAGTTAGGTGCTTGCTTACTGATGATTTCCCTAAAATAACAATTCTCAGAGAAATGGATGATACTAATTATTATAAAAATAGTTAAAATGTATCAAATGACCCATCACAGCATTATTTAAGTGACTGTTCAATGCTAAAGAAATGAATAAAGAATAAATTGTATCTTAACCACTTTCTTAATTAATCTGAAATTTTTAAAAGTGCTATCACATAATAATTTAAAAAGCATTTAGTTGTAAACATGTGAAAAAAGACACCACAATATTATTTTTGTACATGACTATAGCTATAAGAAAATAAATATACCAAAACAAAACAGTGTCAAACCGAAAAACAACCACCATGCAAAACAGTTGGAAAGGCATTCAAAAGATTCCCTGCCTGCCCCCCTGCCCCCAGATGATGTGACTATGGATGGTTTTCTTAATCTTTCTTGTGTTTTTCAGTTATTTCTAAAATTTTAAAAATATATATTATTACATTTATAATAGAAAAACACATTATGCCAATTTTTATAAAAACTAAATGATTCGATGAAACCTCAATACAAAGCAAAATTGTGGCTCTCTGGCTGTTAATTGTCATTTCAGGTTTTCAGGGAAAATAAAACGTGACATACTTATTTTACTTTCTTGAAAAGAGTTTTAGAATAGGCCTAGATGAAACTGTTTTCTTCCTTTTGTTTTATCTCCCTACTATTCCTTGGATGACACTTTGAAATTTTCCTACTAAATACCTCTTATTCATCTTTCTACATATATAACCAATTGGCATATGCCACCAAATGGCCCTTCAAGACATATTGCCCTGAACAGATAGATCTTTTCATAATGAGCCCTCATCTTTCTCACAATATCTTCACATGTCCTATAGTACTTGGGGAGATTGATACAATTTTTTCTCAACCACCCTCTTCCAGAGCTGTTTTTCTGTGGTATTTTTGACCACCTTCTCTGCGTAGATCAGTCACCATCTTTGTTTTCATCCATCTCTCCTCTGCCAGTCTTGCATTTCTCAGTGTTCTGTTAATATCTTCACAGGGTATGCTTATATATTTAAGATTTCACTATTTCTCAAAACTTCATGTTTATTTTTCATCCCTATTATATGCAAAAAGTTTTCTTCACTTTTTCATATTTGCTATTCGATCGTGACCAGCCTATTGAAAAATTATGTCTCTGCGTCTTCCAACTTAGCATTAAATTTTCTTCCAACTTACCATTAAATTTTCTTCCTTTCCTTTCTTTCCTGCTGTCCTGGAGAACAAATGACCAGAGTATTTTGTTTGGAGCAAATGAAGAACCCCAGTACTCACCACCAGCAGCGTAGGCATTCAGTCAGAACTTGATTCACTGTGCCTTTCTCTCCCTAATCCATTACCCTGGTTATGCCAAGCAACGCACACTTCTTTCCTTCTCTCCTCCTCATTGTGGCTGGACTAAATCCCCACGGTCACAAGCATCTTTCTCATCTATCCCTTTGCCACCATAACTCTTCACCATAAATCCCCACTGACACTGTTTTTTTTTCTCTCTGCCATTAATGCAGATGATTGATCTGAAGCTGTAAATTCTCCAGTAGCCAACCCTATCGACTCCCTTGATACTTCATGATCAGGCAAACAAACTTGCTCTTAGTCAAACAAACAGAAAAAAAATTATTTGACAATCAAGGGGGAAAAAGGTAATTAGGAGAATCAGTGATCTGGAGCTGTTAATAATAATAAAAAAAAAAACCTATACATTAAAAAAATCTTCCCATTCAATTAATCCATTAACAATTTTGTTCTGCTCTTGTTTAAGTGTGTGCATGTATTTTGCTAGTTTTTCCTGTTGAGGAGGAAAGGGAGGATGTAACCATATTAGGAAAAATATGAACAAATCTGAACATATAAGTATGCATGTTTAAGGCAGATGAGTATAATATGTGACTCTCTATTTGTAAACATAATTGATGGTTAAGTAAATGAAGCACACAATGTTATGCTGTACATATGTATGATACTGAAGAATATGCGTAGGACAGAAACTGCACAAAATAGAATATAAAAGGTAATGCAAAAGTTTATAAATAAATATGGAACTTGTTAAACCTGGCTCAGATAATCAGGAGCAGGCAAAGTAAAACAAAAATCAATTGCCTTTTTTTTTACATTAAGTTATCAGAAATTTAAATTATATTACAAATGTAAACAAGGAGGCCATGAAATTATTACCTTGCATTCTTTGTTGGTGGTGTTATCGATTGGCATAAGATTTTGGAAAGTAGTTTGGCAGTCTATTGAGAGCAATAAAATATTTGCAGCCCTTGAGCCAACAACTGCATTTATGGAAATAATTTTGGGAAAGTAATCCAAAAATAGAAAAAAATGAATTGTTATGAGAGCAAAAGAAAAGGTAGTAGCTAATTTCTGCTTTCAATTACTCATTGGAAATTATGCTACAACTGAAAATTGATTATAGATGCCATGTGATGGAAATAAGGAAACTGATATGACTTATTTTGATACTTTTACTGCATTTCTTTTTGTAAACAAGAAACCTTAAGACACACTCTAAGAGCCACAGAACACAGAAAAATATAACAATTAAAATTGTGTTATCTAGACATAAAAGCTATTAATATAATAGTGTATTTTGTTCTAAGAAAAGATGGGCAGATTTTTTTTGATAGATACACAGATAGTTAGGTATATAACACAACTCCTTATAATTATGGAGCTTATAGTTTGCTGTTTATTGTATAACATGGATACTAAATGAGAAAAGTAAAGCCAAAATTGTAGATAAAGCAATGATAAAGGAAAACTATCATTAGGGGAAAATGAAGGAAATACTGAAACATATTAACACTGGACTGGAATAGTGAAATGTGGTAATTTTTTTTCAGCCTCGCAAGAATTATGTTTTTCTGCTTTTGTTTGTGAGGATCCTAGAGATTATTTCTTATTTTGACCATGCAGATTAAAACACCCTTCCGATCCTAGAAGACCATGCCCAAATAAGTGGGAGGTAGGGTTTCCAACAGAAGCTCAGAAGAAGTAGCTGTTCCCTCCCCCAACTGCTTGGCATCCAGTCTTTTAGGTGTGTAATGCAGGCAGAGACCATCAGACATTTTTGACTGTGACTCTGAGACTGATGTTGCAGTGACAGCTGGGAGATTTTAAGTGACTGTGGAAAACAGAGATGTGGCCATGTGTCCAGGGGTAATAATACCAGTAGCTACAAATTATTCAGACTCCTCTTGGGGTGGGGGAATCTTGGCTGTGCCACACATACCTGGGGATCTGTGGATGAGCTTCCAAGAACTGTGAACTTAATGAAACGTAGGTCAAATACATTATGTGTGTATGTGTATTTTCTTTGAAAGGATTTCCTTGATTTCCTTAGAAAGGCAAAGGATTCCATGACCCAGGATGGGCCAAAAGACTTTGATGTAGGTCTTCATTACGGAGGTGCCCTACCTTTTTCTGAGTTCCATCTGAGTTCCATCTCTATCAGACTGTACTGCTTAATAAATAGAGGTTCTAAGGAATTGTTATTGACCTATTTTTTTAGTCAGTGAGTCAAATGGATCAATTCATTTGTTAATTTGCTTAAAATATATTTATTGCCACCTGCATTCATCGTTTGGCAGATGGGATACCAGCAAAGGCATCCTCAAACACATCTAGGGCAGAGATACAGACAGATGCATGAAGTCACTGCAGTCTTTTTCTCCCAGCAAAATAAGCAAACTAGATGCCCTGAAATTTTCCTGCTACAAAATATCTAAAAACTCCGGATAAAATATAGACGACATCCTCCTGAATAGAAGAATGATCTTGCAAGCTTCTAATGGAAATCGTATGAAAACCAAAAAAAAAAAAAAAAAAAAAAAAAACCCACAATGTGAGTGAGTCCTGCAGCTACCAGTAAACTACAATCCTGGGTGGCCCCAAGCGTTGACTTTAAAAGGCATGTGTAGCAGGAGAGAGACTTATGCGGTCAATAGAAATCCAATATTGGGTTAACTCTGAGCTTTTCCTGCAGTTACCAATATTTGATTCCTGGTGGCTGCAAAAATCTCCTCCTGGCTGATTTGTGTAAAATTAAGGAAGCCATTCAAACTCTTCATATCTCAATTCCTCTACTAATAAAATTTTAATAACAGCACTTCTACTACCCTTGCAGATATATAAAGATATTACTATATGTTCCATCACTATATTCATGTAGGGACAGAATTCTTGCATCAGACTACCTCGTAGGCTTCCAGATGGGCTACCTTTGTGTCCGATATTTACCGCAGGTCTAAAGAGCAACGCATTATCCATTTTATGCTTAAGGGATCACCTGGGCCCCCTTCCCTCAGCTTAATCTGTGGGTAGGAACACTTTAGAAGGAAGTATGGAAGGGATTCTGAGGCTTTGTGTGTCAGACTAAGATGAATAAAGGGATAGGTCCTAAAAAGAAGTATTTCTCTCTATTTGTAAACAGGGGTGTAAAAGAAAATTCTTTCATTTTATCCAATAGAGTAACTTAAATGTAACACATTCTTGAATCACAGCTTTCAAACTCTAGTAAAACACGGGAAAGAAAATAATTTGTATGCAACATAGGAGGTAATACATAGCTGGATGTGTATTTTTATGTTATGTTAAAAATATGGCTTAGAAAACTAACCCCAACAGGCCGGGAAATGTGTGATGTGTCAGTCACTCATCTCTGTGAAAGCATAGAAGCAAGAGATAAAACACATGACAATAGACCGAGTGGTGAGACTCCCTAAGATTTGTATTTATTTTCTTGTTGGGGAAAGATAAGGAAAAATGGCAAGAGTCTGTATAATATAACTTGATTTAAGACTAATAATTACAGAGGGTTGCTGAATCATATATTAAGTTTACTAATATCACAAAATTTGGGTGGCTCGTATGTAGTAGCTTTAACGGAAAATACATTTATGAATATAGAGAGGGTATAGCTTTGAGTCGGAAATATCAAAATAAGATTAGGCTTTGAAAAATGTAAAGTAATGCATCTTGGATGAAAAATTCACAGATAATCAGGGAAATGGAGCTACTGTACTTGGAAAATGATAATGTTGAATGAGACCTGGGAGTGATCGTTACAGAAAATTAGTATGAGATTGCCCAGGATGATAGAGTGGTTTATAAAAACTGTTTGGGCAGCACATGCAGCGATAACACATCATGAGTCAGACAAGTGTGTCCATTTATGAAAACCTCAGTACCAGAAGGATGTCATCATACTGGAGAGAATTCAGAGAGAGCTACAAAAATGATTGAGGGGCTCAAAGGGCTGATGTGAGGTAAGATTAGAAAGAACTAAATATGTATGCCTTATCCACGTATAGACTATATCCCACAAAACATAAGGTGCTCACGGACCAAGGAAAGGGAGAAAACTTTTCAAGGAAATTTAAGTGGAGGTTATTAGAAACATTCTGAAGAAAACATGGGCTGGGGGGAGCAAAGTTAGGCTGAAATAAGGGCTCTCTGGTGGGTTAAGTAGAGAAAATGGGATATCATATTTGTTCCCTAGATCCATTGTGCAAAGGGAAAAAATAAAAAAAAACCCACAATGATAACTTAATCTCCTAGTCCTGCAATTTCCACACCTTTAAAACCAGGAGGAGGGCAGCTGGGTGGTACAATCTATTAAGCCACCCATTCTTGGTTTTGGCTCAGGTCATGATCTCAGGGTCATGAGATCCAGCCCCACCTCTAGCTCCACACTCAGCACAGAGTCTGCTGAAGATTCTCTCTCTCCTTACCTCATTCATGCTCTTTCTTTCTCTCTCTAAATAAGTAAAATCTTTAAAAAAAAATGCAGGAGTATGATCCCTCTTTGGCATACTTAAGAGTTTTGATGAGTAAGATCAATTTTAGCCATATTCATTTAAATATCCTTTTAAAAAATACATGGCACAATACTCAACATTGAGTATAACAGTACAGATTTTTTTCAATAATTAAATAAAGATGACCTAAGAAATGTACAGTATTACTTACATTTTTTTAAATGGGCTAAATATGAGCATGTAATACAAAAACTTGCATTTATTGTGGTTTTTGACATCAGAACTTATAGTCTCATGGGTGAATAAACATGTATTCAAATACACAAGCAAAATATTTTAATGGTTATTATAGAGGTTCAAAAAAGAGCAATTAAGATTCCAAAAATTGAGGGGGGAATGTTTCAAGGATTAAAAGAAGGAAGTGGCATTTGAACCAGCCTTGAAGGGTACTAGAGATTCAACAAGAAGGGACTGGAGGGAGATTTAGAGAGAGAAGAGCACTCAAATGACACCTGAGGGTAAGAACACAGTCCGTGAAACACAGAAAAGTATGGTGGAGTGAGAATCTGGACAGGTGTGCTGTCACTTATTGGAGAAGGACCATAACTGGGGCTTGAACGGGAGTGAGACCATAGATAGACCAATAGTTTTCAAGGTTTTTAGGCTTTCCTCAAATAACATCTTAAATAGAAGCCTCATCTATGGAACAGATAAAAGTAGTGCTTCTCTGTTTGAAGTAGGTTGGAGGCCTAGACTCTTGCCCTGCAGCATACCATCAATCTCTCTTCCTCTCCATTCCCAGAGACCCTGGGGCTTCTCAAAAGACCCCTAGAAACTGTGGTGCACAGTTCAAAGAACACAAATATTAGCAAAAAGGAACAAATAAGGAGTTTTTAACAAGGCAATGAAATGACCAATACAGACCTGTGAAAAATAATAATTGAGAGAAATAGGAAAGGTGGGTTGAATTAAGAGTAGGCTGCACGGGTCTAAATCTAGGATCAGAAAAAAATGTGGCTTTGATATTATAGAGTCAAACAGCATCTCTTCTTGATTTAAAAAAAAAAAAAGGACTAGTGAGAAGTAGAATAGATGCCAGCTTAGATTTTCACAGTGGGTGTGTGGGACCTTGTAATGCCACTCACTGAAAGAGAGTGTGCTTTTTTATTGAATACGTGATTCTGGTTTAGATTTGAATCTACCGTAGTCTCCCTGAGGAGCTCTACTGTATAACTAACCAACATACAATGGTAAAATATACTGGTTTAGAAGTTATAGCTTAATGCAGTTTCTTTTTGTTGAGTCTTGAATTACAAAATCTTGTCACCTCTGAGTGGAGGAAGGTTTATATTCCAAGAATGGAATATCATTTTTGTAAATGTATTCATTCATTTATTCATTCCTTTGCTATGCATTACTTATTGACCATTTATAGTGTATGAGGTATTGGGGTAGATGCAGGGATAATTGAAGGTTTAATGATTACTCATGTTTTGGCTAGATTATTAACTCTTAAACTCATCTTCCAATAATCTTTAGAAACATTTCTTCCAGATTTATATTTCTATATAAACACAGAATTCTTTCCTGAACTTTCCTTTCTTTTTATATTGTTGTATGTGTCAAATACTGCCGTGTATTCATGTTAAGTACCAAAAGTCTATCCCTAAATCAAAGCATTCTGACCTTGACTATCTCTTATCTAATGTACATACATTTTGAAATATTCCAATTAATTATTGACATTCTAGTTCATATTTGGCTTTAGGACCCTCTATATATTTTATTGTAGCCATCTTTATCAAACCAAAAACTAAGTTGGCTAATTGTATTTTGCATCAGACAAGAAATACTTATTTATTTTGAGAAAATCTGAAATCTATAATTATTTAAGGGAAATCTAGATTCTAAAAAAAAAAAAAAAAAATGTGATCAGAGTGTTCATGTTACCCGTAAATCTCAACACTATGCTGTCACTTCTTATTTTGTGTGGGTACAATACTTGGCAGCAATACTGAAGACTAGAATAACTTTTAAAAAGAAATGACCATTCTCAATATATTCTGGACAATCTTTTAAAATTAAAAAGACAGTATTAGGTATACAACCTCCAATATATGTCAGTGCAGTGCTATACATTTTAATTCTTATCTCATTTAATCCTCATAACCTACATGGCAAGTAAAATCACCCATTTTATAAATGAGGAAATTAGAGTTAAGAAAGTTTAACTTGCCTGGGGGGAAAAAGCTAGTAATCAATAGAGCAAGGCCTATAAATTTCAAAGTCCAAGTAACTTTCACTAAAAATGCTCCCTACCAGTAAGGAGTAAAGAATTCATTAATAAGTATGCAATATCTTTGTCATTGGAGGAGGGAATAGGGATTGATACTTCATTACAAAAGTATCACAGTTATCTTCCTTGTCATATCTCAGGAATTGTCATTTGCTATTATAATATTCAAGTGATAAGCCAATCTTACTTGATGTTTTCCTGTCTATTTAAGAGAGTTATCTCTGGGCAAATAGCCTTTTAGAAGGACATCTTTTAATTTGGATTTCCTGTAGATGAACATTTGCCAGAAACATTGATCATCATAGTCATAATGTCTCAAAATTACTGTACAAACTAATCAATATCATCAAGTCTCAAAAATTCTATACAAACTAATGAATAATTTGAGAATACACATGTTGAAAAGATGTCAAATTCATTATGGATATTTGAGGGATTGTTCTGTAAACTATCGGGAGTTATTTACAAGAAATGCACATCAAACTAGATCTAAGTGGGAATAAATAAGTTCTTAAAGAAGGTAATTGGAAAACTGATATATTGACATTAACTGCATGGAAAATGGTTAATTATGCTTGTTTTTCCAAAGATGCTTTTCCAAGTAACTAGACAACAACAAAATAGAATTTCTTCATAGGAATTTCTAGGAGTGCTTAAATGCTGACCTATGGGTCAAGATCCTAGTTCTGTGGCTTCTTATCTCTATATCCTTAGAAAGTTTTTTAACCTCTCTGTACCTACAAGTTTTTTCACATCTATAGAGATTAATGTTCTATCTCGTTCATAAAGTTATTTTGAGTATTACATTAAATGAGTTAATCCATATGAATATTTAGTCCACGTGGGTTAAAATGGGAAAAATCAAGAATAGCTACAGGGTAGAGAGCAATTAGGAAAATGGCATGGAAGCAGTGGGCAGAAGCAGAGCCAGGCCTAAGTGTGCTTTGGAGGCCATATGAGAACCTATCCTTATCCTAAAGACATAGAGAAGTCATCGAATTGTTTTAGTCAGGGACATGACATGATCAGATCTATGATAGAGGACTAATGTTGGAGCTAAGCAAGGGATCCGGATTTTTAAATTTGCTCTCTCATTCTGGAACATACCAAGGTAACTACTTGGTTGTTTTGTTACTTTGAAGTGGGATCTGGATCAGGTTCAGCTAGAGTAGCTCTGCTCCATCACTCCTAAAATAGAAAAATTCATTGTTGTGTAGTAAAAGGAATATAGAATAATCAAGAGAAAGGATAATAAAGTAAAAAAAAAGACAAATTAGAGAGGACATTAATAGAAAAAACAATGTTAACTCAAGCCATCGCACCTAAAAACTATACATATGTATAGTCTGTGTGGTATTATATAAAAATGATGCCACCTCATTGTCAATATGTAAAGAAAGAAAGAGGGAATGAAATTAAAGAATGAAAAAGATATGTTTATAAACATATATGCATACATAAAATGTAAGTTACATCCTTTTTACTATGTTTAGCATCCTGAATCTATTATTTGCTTATCTATGGATTTAAAATGCACAATTAATAAAAGTTCAAGGTAAATATAATTTGTTTCATATTTTAAATATATATATGGCTATATATATGTATATATATATACACACACACACACACACATATATATATATATAACTAGATAATACAGCAAATAGAAGAGAGCATAACAGGAGTATTCAAAATGAATTGCAGTGAAATAATCTTTCTCTAAAAAGAAATAGGTATTTGCATTTTCTCTCAAATTTAAAGGCAATTCAGAGGAATAAAAGGTTTCTGGACAGCCAGATATCAGCCATATCCATAAAGAGCCAAGTATAACTCCAATCTATCATCTGGAGCACACTACTGTTGAGCCCTACCCTAGCCAAGACAGTCGAGTATAAAATGTGCTCAGAGCTCCTGATTCCTCTCCAACATTTTGCACTCTGCTTTGGCTGATGTTCATTTAGGTTAGATTGCCTTTTTTTTTTTTTTTCAATAGAAGAAGACATACTTCATCAATATAAAAATGTTCCTGAGAAATTTGTTCAATAAATGCAAATGATTCTAAAGTCTAAATTATGGAGTTGGTTTAAGAATTTCAGAATATCATGTTATCTAATTATCTGGGTTATCCAAGATAACCCTTCTCCCTCCCTCTCTTCCCTCCTTTCCTTTCTTCCTTCTTCCCTTCCTTCCTTCTCTCTCTCCCACTCTGTGTCTTTCTCTCCCTGTTCTCTCTGTCTCTCCTCTTTCTTTCCTTGATTGAACTGGGTGGTCAGTAGTTGGTTCCTAACCAATAGCTGCCATGCAACAGAACCTGCACTCTGATAAATAAAAGCTAATTTGTATTGAGGGATTTCCAGGTTTATAATTTTTCACAACCAGTTCTAGTCACCACATCGCTCAGTTTTGTGTCACCAATTTAGAGAGCACAGGTGACCAACTTGAGACCATTGTGTTTGTCTAATGTTACAATCTAGGCCTTAGTAAACTATTATATCAAGGAAACTGATCATAGGAGCCAACCCCATAAGACATCACAGGAATTGGATATTTCCCTAACTAAAGCATCTAATGTTTCTACAGAAAGGATATCATACTTGTCTGGTACTTCATAGATCATAGAGTTTTTATATTATTTTATCTCACTCGTTTCTTCAATATTACTCATAAAATTATTGTGTGCTTGTTATATACAACATCAAAGAAGATGTCTTTGAACTTCAAGAATGTATAGTCTTGTTACTCCCTCCTTCCAAAAACTATAAAAGGTAGATCTTATTATCTCAGCCCAAGGCTTGCAAAGTTTTAATAATTTAAATCAATAGTGTGGGACTGCTGGATAAAAGACTTCTGTGTCCATAATTCTGAGTCTCTGACATAGCCTCCACTCTCAACCCTTCCTGGTAAGCCTCATGATGAATTGACAACAGAATGGTTTCTGGAGTCAGATGAATCCAAATTAGGAGCCCAGCTCTGTTTTTTAAGACCTATATGAACGTTACTAAATTACTTTTCTTCTCTGAGTGTCCCCATTAGTGATAGGTACTAATCATGCCACACTACGAGGTTGTGGAGAATGAGAAGGTAGAGGTGAAACACAAGGACTGAGACTCATATGGGGTGATGGAGGCAGTCACTGTGGGTGCACAATTAAAGGGGAGGTTGTATCAGTCAATAAATATCTTAATAAAATATTTTAAAAAATCAAATTGGTGATTTAGGACTCAAAGGCTGGCTGGCTATTTTTGTAAAAAAAAAAGTTTGATCAGAAACATGGTTGAGTTCAGGTAAAGAAGTGAGTCAGGTCAGTTGTGCAAGTGCAGGGTTAAATCCAATCTTTGATATTCTGATACTTTTGTTCATCTTTGTAGTAATCAGAGTCTAACATATCTCCCCCAAAGATTTCCTGCTGTAATCCCCAGAACCTATAAACCAGATGAGCTATCATTCTCATAGTTATGCTTAGCTATGTTCTGTTCTGTTATGTTGTTGTCACAGTTGATCTTAAGAGAGGAAGATTATCTAGGTGGACCTGACCCAATCACACAAACCCTTAAAAGCAGAGATCTTTTTCTGGCTGATGGCAAAAGAGGAAAACAGAAGTAGGGGAGATTTGAAGTATGGGAAGGATTCAACTTGCCACCACAGGCAAGGACAGGAGAGTAGCCACAGGGAGTAAAAGTGACCAACAGGCAGAGACAACAAATGACAGGTAGATCCCAGCCCTACAACCACAAAGAGCTCTATTCTGCTATTAACAAGAATGAGCTTGGAAGAGAGCCATGAGCTACAATTTCACTTCAGCCTTGGAAGATCCTGCACAGACCCAGCCCTGCCACCATAGACTTCTGCCCCACAGAAACTGTGAGATAACAAATGGATGTATAAGCCACTAAGTTTGTAGTAATTTCTATGCAACAATAAGATTCATACAATCATGAATATTTGACATCAATTTCTATGTTAAATATTCTCCTTTTTGTGATAAATCACCATTTATTATTGAGTTTTTTTTAGCATGTCCTAATAAATAAGTGTAATGTCTCATTTACCATGTCCTCATCCCAGTCTTGCAATGCTTGGCTTAAAGACGGTATACAATACATATTGTTGTCTTTATCCTTATTAGTTCACAGTGCCTTCTAATTTCAGTCTTACTAATAGGGAATTTTCTTAAGCTTCCCAACTCCTTCAAAGTTTCTCCTCTTCATCTGTCCCTTCCCACCAAAGGCCAACATCCACGCCTCCTTCCCTACATCAAATCTACCTCGTCCTGGAATTAGTCAGGTGACTACCTATTAGAGCAGTATGTTAAGGATATCACCAGATATCATGCCATGTAATTATCTTCTTTAAAAGGCCCCCACCGCTCAAACCATTTCAAAGTTTTTTCCTCCTCTGTATTTGGAAACTTCTCTTCAGCATTTGTACAGCACTTTGGATTCACATTAGTAATAAAATTTACTCCCACAGATTGTACCTTTCTCCAGCTTTCTTTTCAAAATAATTTCCTAGATTGAGGTGATTTAGGACTTGTGAGTTTGAGAAATATGAGTTTGGATATGGGAAGATAAGAACAAAAATAGTAATGGCTAATAAACTTGCTCTTTGATCTAGCATATATGTGTCTAAATTGTTAGAGTAACTGTTGCTCAGGAGTTCCTACCTTATTACGAAAGAAAGAAATCAAAGTAGCTGTAAAAATCATTCGTAACCACCCATATTAATGACTGTTTTCACTATGATTGAATCATAGATATTTTATATCTATAGAAAGTGGTCATTTTTACTGCACATGTTGATTCATAGTTGCATAACTAATCATGACAACTTTATTAATTGCTTATTATCAAGGGTTTTCTCTTTTATTAGAGAACAAGTGACTTCCTTCCCTTATCCTGGTGTGCGTATATATCTCTGTGTGATAGAGATTAATGCATAAAGCTTTGCAGGAAACTGCCTCATTGATTTTGTTGCCTTTATATTTGTCTTCCTTAGATGACTTCCACTAACATAGATGGAGGATGTATAGCCCGTTTCAATGAGACACCCAGGGCCCTGAGTATTGTGGTTGGAGTTCTGGCTTAAATTCAGACACTGGAGTAAGTAAGACATTAAAGGGACATTGTTGGGAAAATGAATGCATGTATCATTGGTTATTTTTAAAGTCCCCAATATAGCACTTCTTTGATGGAGGTACTTTTATAAAGTATTAGTCCTTGCTTGTGTTTTGGAAATTAATTAGGAAATGCATTGCCAACACTGCTGTAATGATGTGCCTTGGAATATTATTCAATGTTGTAATGAGTTGTACACGAGTTCTGTCTCTGGAGTCTATGTATTTGAATATTCTCATGCCATATTTTCAAGTTCTTCAAATCTCATGCTAGCCAATCCACTGCTCTACCATATGATTCAGAAATATTTTCAAAAGCTCATGTTGTTTGCCCACATTATTTAAGACTTAAATTAATTTCTGAGCTTTTTATGCAGTAGTAAATTCTACTCTTACACACAACTTAATTTAGCAGCATCAGAGCTAATGATGAATAAATGTACCCACCTCAGTACATGGTACCTCCTTTTAGAGAAAACTCCCCAAAAGTCTTTATTGAAGAAAAGTATCAAATCAGTACCTTAGAGTCTTCTGTGCTATGATAGTGCATTGAATACAAGAAAGCTGATGGGGTAGTTTTAAAAAATGTCCTGACAGAGTCAAGGTGATGGCCATTTTTAGCTGCCCTGCTATCCATCACCTCTTTCAGCCAAGCATACTCCATCATATGCAACAGCCTCATGAATTTATGCATCAAGCTGTGCAGCCAGTCGTGCCGAGGGCGCTGGTGACAAGTGAAATTGCTGTGCGCCTCATTTAGCTGTTTATTGCGCCTGAGTACGTGTTGCAGCTGTCATCCCACGATGGGATGATAGTGCTCGTTAATAGACAAGACAGGCAAATAATGATGGAGGCCACAGCAAGAGATGCTCATCTGCCAATGGGCTCTGAGCAATATCACAAACATCCACAAAGTTTTCCATCAAAAGCAGCTCTGTAAGAAAATAGAGAGGGCAGGGCTGTTCTTCATAGGACTAACAATGGAGATTAAACTTTTGAAAAAAGTGTAGCCCAGTAGATTGTGTATCTTGGGGCTGCCATTTGGGGGTCCTTCACTATGCTTCCCTTTTAAAAAAATCCCAGGAAAATGACCACACACACCAACCCAGTTTGTTACCAGTATGTTCAAGATGCCCGTATTCCCACTACACACCATGGAATTAACTTTAACTGGCTGAACGATTGGCCTTATTCCAATGTCATCCATGACCCCAAGAATTTGCGAATGTTATTTTTCAACTGTTTGAAGACTTGTTTCATACATTTAGAACTTTGGATTGCTATCTTTCAATTCTTCTCAGTAATTCAGTGGAAAGTAACTTGGAATAGAAATATTCTATCTTTAGATTTGAATGGAATTTTCTTTTGTATAAAATTGAATTATACTCAAGCATTCATATCTTGGCATATAGGAAAGAGGCTCTTAATAAAATCTCTCCCAGATGAAAGTCAGTTAAACAACTGACTTCCATTTCCTTCCTTCCGTGAATGTGTGATGCTTAATCTTATGGGTATTCTGCAGTTGGTGATTAGCAAGTGCCTAAGGTATGGGCTTAAATGTGAACCTTTATGATTTTGCCAACAGGTTATTCATTTTGTAAGAATATAGAACTCAAAGAGTTAATTAACATGTTTGGTGTAATGAAATGAAGCAAATTCTGACAATCCTTTGCAGACTTTTATATATACTAGTAATATCCATTAAACACGGACACACACACACACACACACACACAGAATTTGCGAAATGGCTCTCTTGCATATAAGAGTGGCCATGGTTTTTTTTGGTGGCATCTATCTTGCCATGAAGAAAGACTACCAAAAGTTTAACAAGATCATTTTTATTAATAAAGATGTCAAGAACCATAGAAAGTACTAACCAGGCCCCAGAGCTATAATGATGGGGGTGTGGGGGGGAACGTTTATGTGACCTTTGCATTTTAAGGATGAGGAAACCAAGTCCCAGAGAGGCTAAGTACCCAGACAGGTCTGTGGTGAGTCATCTGCAGCATTGGTGGTGAACCCAGGTCTCTGGGACCCTTATGTCCTCTAGAGCTGCTTTAGCTGTGACATTATTCATATTCTTGCTGTGACTGACAGTGTGGGCTTTTAAAAAAAAACTACTTATTAACAAAAATCTTGTTTATATTTATGTGTTACTTTGCAAGAATATTCTGATTTATTTATCATTTCTGTATGCTTATTTCTTTAAAAATAAGGTAGAGTGGGGAATACAAGGCATCTAACAATAAAGTTAAAATAATAAGGGTTGTGTCATGAAAGACAAGAGAGAATTGTGACAAAAAGCTCAGGCAAAGGATAATTACTAGATTTGAATATAAAATTTACCACTGATTTAAAAGGGTTGATTCATTCTTAAATGTGATCATTGTCTTTGAGCCAAAAATTACTTCAGTGAGAATGGATCTTTAGTTTTATGATGGAAATAAATGAGAAAATATAAGTTAACTTGCAAGGAAAATAGTTTTATGATGCATATTTCAGGAATATACCTATTCTGCAAAGTAAGGCACATCTGTATTAATTATTTAAAGGTCCCTTTCTTCTTTAAAACATTCATATCTGTGAATCTCTATTACTTAAAATGTATAACAAAAATCATTAGACACAACTTTCCACTGGGTATCTGGATCCAGAAATATGTATTTGTCTTAGAAGTCTTTGATAAACACTTAGTATACAGGGCAATGTGTATTCTACAACAATTAATTTGGATGCACAGTAGACATCATTATACAGGAGGTACAAAAATCACATTTGGATTATACATTACAGTAGTGATTTAGCTCAGAGTCTTAATGTAAAATCCTATGGACTTACATGTAATAACTTTATGTACTTTATTTCTTTTTCCCTGTTTTGTGCTTACTAAGGAATAATACAATGGGAGCTATATCATTCTGCTTCTTCGCTTTTTCAAAAATAACAACAACAACAACAGCAAAATTTTTTTGGCATTTACAGAATTAATGGTCAGCAAATTTAAATATGTTGACTCCTTTTTCTTAATGAAATGGAAAAGAGATGTGTGTTACACGCACACACAAAGTTTTATTAATGTTTCATAAAATGGTTGCTACAATCAAAGGAACTGCTCTGAAAATTAAATCACTGGGCTGGCTCTGGAAATCAGCATAATATGCTCTGCTTAATTCCGTCATGCTAAGATGTTAGATTCTCCTTCATTCTCTCAGCTTTCTCTCTCCTTCACCTGGGGGCATCTGCTGATGAGTCTCTTCTAGAGGTTGTTTAATGACTATTTTACAGGAACTGTCAGCTTTCTAAAGCCCAGTGGCATTGGGCGTCACTGTATTACCAGCCTTTTTACACAATTGGCCTGACTGTAAATCGGAGGTTTAAAAGTACAAGAAAAGCTCCTATTTGATTTAATGACTGGCTGATGGAGGTCGATTAATCTTTCTGTGCTCAGATGTTTTACTCATAAAGGTCATCTATTGTTTGTTTATACTCACTTTCCTGATTTTAGAAACACAAGTAATAAGAAGACCATTTTGAGAAGAGCAGATAGTCGCCTTAAGAAAATCCCTGTCATATGCACTCTGGGATTTGGACTCAAATCCTAATTATACAGTAAGTGAAATGAACACAGCCTTTACATTAACCTAATGTAAAGCTGCAAAACCACGATACCTGCTTGATTTGGTTAAAGGAATTGAAGACATGGTTTCTTTTTTTTCTTCTTCTTCTTTTTTTGGCAGGAGGGGGCTATTTCCATTTGAAAATGAAGATCTTTTTGGTTCTATAAAGAAAACATATTTTTTCCTTCCCCCTCTTCACTTTTTTAAAAAAAACAAACAGAAATCTTTTTAGCACCATCACCTTTACTTAGGACATTACTTTCATTCAAGGTTAAGGGCTCTATTTTCTTTAAAAAAAAAATCTATCGAAAATGTATCCTTTTTAAAAATTAGATTAATTCATCGTAATCTTGGTATTAAATTACAAAATCTTGCTTCCTGGGTTTTAACATGAGAGCACAGGTTCTCCACCAAATTATTTTTTGTCAGTTTTCATTTTTAATCAAGGGATAATTTGTTTGCTCAAAGAATGTGCCAATCAGTCAAGGCTAGTCAACAAAGAGCATGGCTTAAGAGTACAAAAAAGTAGCACACAGAAGGTGATGTTGAGGAAATACTCAATGACTTTCTAAATCTACCTTTTAAAGTTGAGACAATGTAGCAAAGTTATTCTTTGACCAATAAAATAATGCCTAGCCTTTGGCTCCTCCAAACAAATGAAATAGAATAATGATTCTGACAGTTTTCCTGAATGGAGATTTCTGATTACAAGTGACTACAGGAGAATGAGTCTCACTAGCAGGCGGAGCACACACTGTGAGCAAAGATAGTTGTAAGTCCCCACACATACCTTTTCAAAAGTGAGAATAATATAAATAGGGAAGAAAAATAGTCTCATAACTTTTCACTGGACAATCTATTCAGACATGCAAAACTAGGCATCTGGATATTAATTTTGGAAAATCCCTAGAGGTAAGAATTTCTGCCATTACTAAGCAATTCAGGGTATCAAAAAGCCACAAAAGTAAATTTAACATTGTTTTCTATTTGAATCTCAAGTCCACATTCTATTACCAAATGTCCACAGAGCAATCCTACGTACTCAAATGATGAATACAAGTTTTTCTTGAAGTATTCTCCGAAAGGCATTTTGTAAGGGCAAATGTAAGAGAAGGAAACACTTGACAGTCAGTATCTAATAATACTGGCGTAACATAATATAGCTTTTTTGAGGCAGTAGTTCATTTGCCTCTTCTGGTAAGTTCCAGGATTTCTTTTACATATGGTACTTCCTTTGGGTTTTTACTGCACTGAATTGGATTCATTTGTTTACATGGTGTTCATTCTCAGATTTGTCTTTATAAGGACAGGGCCTGGGGATCCCTGGGTGGCGCAGCGGTTTGGCGCCTGCCTTTGGCCCAGGGCGCGATCCTGGAGACCCGGGATCGAATCCCACATCGGGCTCCCGGTGCATGGAGCCTGCTTCTCCCTCTGCCTGTGTCTCTGCCTCTCTCTCTCTCTCTGTGTGACTATCATAAATAAATAAAAATTTATTAAAAAAAAAAAATAAGGACAGGGCCTGTTTCACATTCACCTTTTAAAAAAAAATTATTTAAATTCCAGTTAGTTAACATATAGTATAGTATTAGTTTGAAGTATACAATTTAGTGATTCGACACTTACATACAGCACCTGGTGCTCACCACAACAGGTGTACTTCTTAATACCCATCACCCATTTCACCCATCTCTCTGCCCACCTGCCCTCTGGTAACCATCAGTTTGTTCTTTATAGTTAGGAGTCTCTTTCTTGGTTTGCCTCTCATTTTTGTTTTGTTTTGTTTTTGTTTTTTTTCCCTTTGCTCATTTGTTTTGTTTCTTAAATTCCACATATGAATGAAATCATCTGGTATTTCTCTTTTATACTTATCTTGACATATCCTAAATATTCAGTACCTGGGACAGTGTTTGTCATCTGGTAAGCACTCGATAAATATTGCTTGAATTAAGTAACTAAATTACAGTATTTTACATGTTCAGTAGGGGATTTACTAACGTGTCTAAATTTACATTCCTCATTGGGATTCAGACTGTCTCCTATTGCTAAGCATGAAGGAGCAATGAGATTGGACATAGAGATGGAGGCTCTAGTCTCAGCTCTGTCAGTCTGTGACTACGAAGCAAAGCACTTAAACTTGAGCTTCTCCAATTCTTATCTGTAACATTCAGGGTCAGATATATAACTGTGATCTCTGATAGCTGTAATACTCTTGATTGTTATAGCCCTACTACTCTCATATGTGGTAAGCCATTTTTTTTCAGTCTACTTGTAACTCTAAATTATTACTAACACCTAACATTTACTAAGCAGTTAGTTGTGATGTTGATATTATTTTTCCCAATTCTCACAATCCTATGAGTTAAGTATTTACACATAGTGAAATTAGAGTTCAAACCAATTTAAAAACTTGTCCTAGGCCCAAGTGGCATAGAGAAAACCCAAGCCTTGGGCTTCTGGTGTCAATTTTTCTGCTCTTTCCAATGTGCTGTCTAATTCTATCTGCAGCTCATTCTTTCCCAGACTTCTAAAAGTATTGTAAGTTTGTATTTAGTATTGTAATGTTTTAAATAGAATTTCTAAAGGAAACAAGAGGACCCTCTGTGAAAAGACCAATTTATTATGAGTTAAGCATTCTGAGTTGTATTGTTATCAGAGGTGATGAGGCTCCTCTGATCCCCCATATCTCTTCTCATCCTCTGGTGGCCAGTATCATGCATTTTCAAGACAGCTGGCCAATGGGCTCTGTGGCCATAAAATAGAGCTCAGCAAGCTGCTCACACAAGGATTGAACTTGTGACCTTGGTGTCGTTTCCATCACACCCCAAGCAATTGAATTAAATAGCCAAAGACAAATCTAACATGACATGAAATGAAACACGGCCTCAGAGATGTGGAAATATTTATCATTTGGTCTATTTATATTTCAATTAATTTCAATTGATTATTTTGGACTTGGACTTTGTAGAACAGTGCCCTAGGAACTGCAGAATAACCACATAATCTGGATCTCTAGAGCTGGAAGTGTGAGGGAAAAGGGGGAAACCAGTGTGGGATGACCACAAGTCCTAAGAGAAGACAAGCCAAATGTCAGGGAAATACACAGCCAGAAAAACTCTCCATATCTATAGAATGTCCAATCTTTTAGGATCAGCAATAGCCTCCAGGGTTACATCAAAAGGGACTATTTGGCAACTCATTGGCTCTCATAGCCTCTTGGATCTCTAGTTCTTGCAATGGCTCTGGTTTGACCTTACTCCTCCCTGTATTGTGATCTTGTTTTTATTGAACCCCAGCAGATTGGAATGATTCCCAGTTTGTTCATTCCTTTGAGTTTTTATTTATTGTTCTCTAGTACTCTGAGCACTTGGTTTGCCTTATCTCTGATTCTGCTTTTACTCCCTAACTTTTCTGGTTCACTTCCCCCATATTATACTGATGGTCCTGCGGCAGTTAACATCTAAATTTCCTGAAGTGGTTGTTTCACACTGTTCTCTCAGCTTCCAGAGGAGCCCAGAGATTTTCATCTTAAAACTTTGGGATGCTACTGCCCTAACTCCCTGGGGACAAGGGTCCTGGAATTGAGTGTATGTTGAAGAGATGACCTTAACATTTTATTTTCAATGGAGTAAATTGAGGAACTGTGGGCTAAGGATGCAATGCAAAGTCAGTTGACCAGTAAGTGGGGACTTATAAATAGATTTTGACTTTTAGCTATTGGCTAAGGAAATCATTGAGGGAACAGAGTGTCCAGGAATGGCTTCTTCTTCTTCAGTGCAAAGGACTGAGTGTTAATGACTCCCCCACACCCAATTCATATGCTGAAATCCTCTCCCCCATGTGATAGTATTAGGAGGTAAGGCCTTTAGGACATAATTAGACTTTGAGGGTGGAGTCCTCATGAATGGGATTAGTGCTCTTTTAAAGGGACCCCAAAGAGCCCTCCTGCCCTCTTTCCACCATGTGAGGAGTCAAGGAAAAGAAGATAGTCTACCACCTAGAAAAGGGCTCTCACTAGAACTCAGCTAGCATACTGAATGCTGATCTCAGACTTCCAGCCTCCAGAGCTGAGGGAAATAAATTTCTGTTTTTTATTAGCCACCCAGTCTATGGCACTTTGTGACAGCATTCTGAACTGAGATGCTCATGAATCTTCCACCTCTTCTTCTCTGTTGACTTTTCCTTTAAGGTTCCCTCCAACTCTGAGATTCTTTAAGATGTAATGCCAATCAAGCTAAGCATGTAGGAGAATGTGATAGTTCATGTTACTGCTTTTGTTACCTACAAATCCAATGTTTCCTTCTAGAAATTCATTCCATAAAATGAGTTATTTTTTTAAACCACCAAAAGTAAAAATTTTAAATTATGGAGTTTAGAAAAAAGATTACCTTTATTATTGTTCAATAAATAGTGATTAATTCCATAGCTGCTTGATCAATGCCAGCTTTTAAGTTAGTATCCCCAGCAAGCTGTGTGTAATATTTAAGATTAACTTTAACTTCCTTATTACTATATGTGTCCAAATTCTTAAATTAGAGTAATCTCATTCTCTTGTTAACTTCAATATTTCGTCTTAATATATGTCACATCTGGGATTCAATTTAGACAGGTCTTAAAAGTTTATTTTCTAAGTATGCTTAAATTTTTATTTTCAAAGATTTCTATAAAATAGTGCTGACTTAAAAAATCTATAATTGTTAACAAGGATGAATTTCCTACCAGTAATTGCATATCAAACACAATCAAATGAACCCCAATTTGCTAAAGGATCATTCCTTATTGTTTTGACAATAGGATTTGGAGACCTACTGCAGTTTCACTTTGCCATTTTTTTCAATAAAGTTTCAATGAGTTTAACAGATTATCTATTTAGGTCTGTAATGATGATGAGAACAGGAAATTCGGACAGGAAAATGGGTCGCTTCTTAGGCTTCCTGCCAGACTTTGAAAACCACCATAACAAGTTGTTTCTGCCAAAGTAAGTGAAATCCGAATGCTGGCTAAAACATTTGAAAAAAAAAGAAAAAGAAAGAAAGAAACCCATGCTGACTAATAGGCGCTAATGTGTGAATAATAATTAGCGCAATTAAGTGACTGGCGCTGTGCGGGTGAAATTTTCAGAATACAAAACATTAATGTAGGGGTTTACATACACATAAACAAAGCTTTAAAATGGGCTAATGTGAGCTCTGATTATGGAAATATTTAGGGGTCAGTATAATAATTGTGAAATTCTCATTGAGTGTATGCTAATCTTAGGTATAGAAATTCTATGAATGTAAGTCATTGTTGTAATCTTATAAAGTCCTCAAAGATTATACTTATATCTATGTCATCTGTATCTATAATCCTATATATGGGAAACAGGTCTGAAGTCTGATAAAGTCTAGTAACATGAAATTAATGTGTATGAAGTTAGAAAAATGTCATATGTATGAAGCCACACTTCCTAGATTACTACTCAGACAGCTATTTATCCCTCCCAACCTCCTGGACACATCACCCTCCATACGTCCATGCTTCTATTCTTTAAATTTCTTTACATGTTTCTCTCTCTCTTTTCCCCTTCTCTCCCTCTCCACCTATCATTTATCTGAAAATATAGGACCAGCTTTCTCAGTGAATAGTACAGAATTATAGCTAAGAACCATCATGGGCTTAGTTTATCTAACATGAAGAATAAATTATTATTCTCTTAGAAATACTGCTGTGTCAAGGTCAGGGTTGAGGTCATTTACAAGGCAATGTAGAGGACAGCATATAATTTACTAGCCAGAATCACTCACAGCTGATGTGTGTTGGGGGGATGGGGACCTTTCCATCAGAAATCTATACTCATTTAGCTTTCATAAACAAATGCTTTTAAGAGTATAAAAAAAAAAAACCTGTGTTGTGAGCTTAATTAAGAAGCATCAAATTACCCACTTCTTTTGTTCACCTTTGGAAAATATATTTAGTAGCTGATGATTAGCGACCTGTGTGTTTATTCAACAGAAATAAGAAACTCTAAATCAACATGTTCTAATGTGCTGTCCTTTGCAAATGAAGATAACACTATTGATTCACAATCAAAGGGCATGCATTTATTTCTTCTTTCTTTTGGGGGGTTAAAGTATTGATGATGAGTAGAATATCATCCTCAGTTTTTTACCTTGTCTAATTTGTGAACAACATTTTAATCTAAGAAATAGCTGCCCAGGGCAAAACAAGTAGCCCTTGCTTATACAATAAACACAGTATTTAAAAAATTGTTATTGTTATTGCTCCAGGTACAAAGTGGCCCAGAGAGTTAAAATTGTTCAGATATTCCTAGGTTTCAGTATTTCAACACATTTTTATTGATGGTCCAATTTACCACTACCACTTGCTGTATATTCTCCCTATATGCTAGGAATGTGCCTCTGTAATAAAGTCAAACAGCCCGGAGGTGAAAATCATCTAGTTCTGCAAATATTGTAAGTGACATCATGGTCTGAACCCTGTAAGCTCAACTCGATATTTAAAGCCCACCCTCATCATTTCACTCTAATATCGAAGTATCGTGAAGAGTCCCCTTGTTTGACAGTTACTACTTCTTGTTCTCTAGCTTGTGTCTTTTCATCTCTTCCTACACATAGAGGTTCTTTGAATAACCATTGCTCTAAGTGAAAGGGAGTTAAAGACAAACTGAATGAGGCCCCAAGTTCTCTAGTGGAAAGTGTTGACAGGTAATTACCTACTGCATAGTTTCAAGTATGTAAAGAGCTAAGAGTACATAGAGAAGGGGTACTCCATCCATGCTGCAGGTAGAAGGAAAGAGGGCATTAAGTAGATAGAATGCTGGGGAAAGCTTCCTAGTAGGACAGTGTCTGTTTACTCCTGAATTTCAAAGCTCTCCTTCCCTGCTGAGGTTTAGTCTATACTCTATGGACATGCTCAAGGTTTTTCCCACTCTACCAGAAAGAAAATCTTCTCATCAACCCAGCATTTCTCTTTAACAATCACCCAGTCCCTCCCACACCCTCCCTCTGCCAGCTTCCTTCTATTCTTCCTTCTACACTACCTCTGCTGCCAGACTCACCACTCACTTGAAACGTTTCTACCTTTGATTGTCACTTTGGAGTGCTTTTTCTTTTTAGAGCCTCATTATTCCCAGGAATTCCATGTGTCCTACCTCATTCTAATTTATCTTCCTTTTCATGATTTCAAACTGTTTCCTCTGCTCCCATTTTAAAACTTGTGTTCTTGGGTTTTCTCACTAGTTGATTGTTCTCCTTACTCTGTACCTTATCTTTAGTTATGTGTGTGTGTGCGTGCATGTGTGTGTGTGTGTGTGTGTGTTGAGGGTGGGGCTCACCCATTCTCTTGATCTTAACTACCACCTATATATGTCTGTTATCCAAATACTAGTCTCTAGCCCTCGGGTCCACTGAATTTCAGAACTGAATATAAATGTTATGAAAAACCTCTACTTGGCCATGCCAGAGACATTTCTACATTTCCAACATGTTCTAAAACATCTCTAATCATGTCCTTCTCAACCTACCACATCCATGTCAAAACTTACTGCTCCTCATAATGCTTCTAACTCAGAGCCTTAGGGGCTTCCCTTTCTTCCTTCCATTCCTTAAAGATGCTCACCAAATGCCTTCTAAGTGTACCTCGTATACATTTCTCAACTCTGTTTCTCCTTGGCCCAATTATTGCCCTTTAGCTTGTTAAGGCTTCAAACTCCTTTAAACTGAGTGGCCTTGGAATGTCTATAAGCCTTTTAAGCTCTGGCTAAGAGGAGGCTGTGTTGGAAGTATGTTGGTTTGGGTTCATGTGATCTATTTTTGTGGTGAGCAATCACTTGTGTGAGGAGCTAAATTATTGCTAGCCGTTCAGGACGAGGAATGGCTTCCAGGAATAATTTTCACCCCTCCTGTGTCAACTCACATAGAGTGGTAAAACAAAGCGCTGATGCAGAGTTCAGGTCGTGTTTGTGACCATGTTCTGTGGTTCCAGAAGAGAAGCATGTGTACAGAGGAGGACAAACTAGTTTGGAAATGTACAGGCTTACAGTATATAATCGGTGGGAAAATTTTTCCAATTATGAAACATGAAATTCTAAGTGGAAGGCTCATGTCTTATTGATCCCTAGTCAAAATGCAAGTAATGTCCTCTTAGGCATATGCTCAAAACTACAGCAAAAAGAATTATAAATCTAGCATGGATTTTTTCTTCTTCTTTTTTTTTGATAAAGATAACATAAATTTACCAAATTCTTGTATTTTTAGGGTTAAATGTTGTAGCAGTGTTGTGCATAGAACCTCATGTTTAGGGCATCCCAACATACTGAATTACTTCTTAGTCTACCTGACTCATGTGAAGAAAGCCTATTTCCAAAGGAAATAGCATGAAAAATTGCCACCAGTGAAGAAACAGACTAAAGAAATGAGTATTCTGGTGATAAAACTACTACACATGTTAATTAATAAGTCAATATATATAGCATAAATGTAATTTGATGGCATATCTAAGTCACCGAATTGCTCTTATATAGACTTTAAATTGGGATTCTTTTTTCTAAAGATGATATCCAAACTTCCTAGAGGTAGTTATTCCCATTTTTTAGATATGTAAACTGAAGCAAATGCAGTTTATATCACTTTTCCAAGGCCAGTTATGTTATGGAAATAATAGTCAGAGTAGGGATTCAAACCCAATTCTTTAAATTCTAAAATCCTAATTATATTTTACCATGCCATAATGCCACATATATAATTACTGACAAAAATTTTTATAGCACAATTTCTCTACTCAAAACCAAAGGTCAATAACATTTCAGATCCAAATGATGTTATAATATTTTTAAAAAGAGCTTTGGTGATTTTTTTCACATTACTCTCACTTAAAATTGAAATGAGTTATAGATATTATTAGTACCTACTGATATACACCATATGGTTTCTTAAGACTTTGTTAATGCAAATTTCAAGGATTATACTACTTAAATCTTAGCAAATTCTATTAAATACTTTAATGGGAATCTTATTTTTAAATTTGTTTGTAAATCTTCAAAATTATCAACGTGTGAAGGCAATCTGTTCTTCACACTTTACCCTTGAAAGTTGATATCAGCCCTCTGAAAGCAGCTAAAAGGACTGAGGTAATAATAAATGAGAAAATGAATCCTTGGAATAATCATTAGAATGGCACCCAACTGAAAGATCATGACAAAACATGGCATGACAAGTAGTGGAAATTAAAAACCAAAATTAATCAAAATATGAAATAAGCACCAATAATTAAAACTCCTTACAAAAATTAAAGATAGTGACTCCTTTAATGATGAAAGAAGCCTTAGAGGTATGAATATGATACATTATAATACAATCTGCTGCTTGGTGCCAGCCAATTCACAAATATTCATGTAGGAGGAATAGAGAAAGTGTTTCTTACATCTTGAAAGCTAAATCTAAATAAAAGCAAACTAATAAGCAAATCTGATGACAGTTTTCTCCTCAGCATTATATAAATTAACATTTCTAATTTCATTTCTTATATGGACAACAGAAAAGCTTTTTGGTGAAAAAAATCAAGAGATGGTTTTACCTAAGATTTAAATAGAAAAACCTTTGAAGTGGGAAGTATAGGAAAGCAGTAAAATGGTTCAGTAGTTTGACCTTTACAGTTTTTTTTTCCTTAGAACTATTTCACTAAAATATTTGAAGAGTAGGATTTGGAAACCTGAAATTGATAATTTATCTTTAAACAAAGTGAAAACTGACTGTATATGGAGTAGAAATAGGTATCATTTCGAGTTGGAGGAAGATAATGATGAAAGTATCTGATAACCAAGAGTCATAAGAATAAGAAAATACAAAATAAAACTGAGTAAAGAAAATAAATAGACTCAAAAGATAATGTGGCTTTTAAAATTAAATGAAATTCATTTTATTTTTATTCATTTTTTTATTTTAGTGGGCTCCACACCCAGTGTGGAGCGCAATGCAGGGCTTGAACTCATGACCCTGAGATCAAAACTTCTTGAGCTGAAATCAAGAGTCACACATTTAACTAACTGAGCCGCTCAGGTGCTACTATATAAAACCCATTTAAAACCATTACTTTATTCCAGTGTTGAGTTTTACTGGTTAAAAAAAAAAAGGAAAAATAAATCCAAAAGGATATTTTTAAATTTTCTCTTAACCTTGTGGATGCATTCCTAAATCTTCAGGTCATTCTAAAGATCTGAATGAGTCTATGACCAGTATAATACATGAGATCGTATAGGAAGTGTAACTTCCTCATAAAATGGGAATATTCATACCAGGGGAAAATAAAGCTAAAAGTCTTAAAATTTTCTGAGAGAGTCACAGTTGATAGCAGAAAAAAGAAATGGGATTGTAAACAATTCAATTAGCAATTGTTTACATTACAGTAATCATTAAAATGCATTTTTGTCAACTAAAATTTCAAATGTAGACATTTCCACCTCCTGTATTACAAGATTAAGATCTTCAACACTCTTAACCTCAATATTCTCAAGAATTTCAGTCATGTGAGCACTGGTGTCAGCCCCTCTGTCACCAGTGGCCAAAATGAGTGTGTCCCATTTCTAGGTGGGTATGAGTGATACAGAAGAACATATATGAGGCAGAGGTTGATTCTTCCAGACTCTAGGAGGAAAAGCATCGAAGATATTCCACAGAGAAACCTGAAAGCATCGTAAAGGTAAGAAACGAACAGGTGACAATAACTAGGAAGAATTTGTCCTTCTTTATGTGGAGATTATAAAAAAAAAAAAAGAAAATAGAAGATACAAAGGAGGAAAGCATTGTTCCTTATAGCATGTTGCTGGTTGTCGCAGCTAGATTACCATTGACTGTTGCAAAGCTGAGCAAGCACAAAACCATGAATGATAGATGCTTTATATAGAATGGAAGTTGGGAATAGAAGATGGCAGGCAGGAGGAGGCAAGCACAAACAGCAAGATAATTATGCTGAAACCCAATCAGGTGCCTCACAGGGCATTATACTATTTCCTCTCACTTGTTAAAGGCACGTGGGCCTATAGATCTCAAAATAGGTGAATTGAAACATGAGTAACATTGAGAATTTGGCTACAAGTGTCATAAAGATAAATGGCTTGGAAATTATTTAAAGTTCATCAAATGTCCTGACTCTTCTAAGAACCTCAACAAACCAAAAGGTTCTTAAGTGAAGAACTTTTCATGTACTGCCTAAACAATAAATAATGTGATCTCCTGTGCTCCTCTTAATTTCTCAAAGTTCCCAGAGTATTTTTTTTAATTAAGAAGTTTGCTCTAATGGGAACAAATATTACAAATTATTACAAAACAAAATATATCCTATATATTCTAGTCTCTCTATACCATATATTATATAGACAGTATATGATGTTCTATATATTATATTCTAGATTTCAAACTGGTGGCAGTCAGTTAATTTCCATTCTCCCATTCACACAAAATCACCATATGTACTCAAAATTATCATCTCCCTTCTTTTATACAGACTAAGGAATCCCATTTTGCATTATGCTTTACCTTGCATTTTTCAGCACTTCTACTATTTCCATTTGTCTTCTGTATGCCCTTGTCAATTGATTAAAATATAGAGTTCGAAACAGGCAAAATGATAGGCTTAGTAGTTTTGGATACGTGGAGCCCGTGATGCTGTCCTTATTTATACATCTTCGAGACCAATAATCATTTACCTACAGGCATTGCTGACTCATGGTTAGTTCTCAAGTCTTTCTAATCCATTGTTCTCCACCAATCATGCCCAATTTTATGTCTGTGAGGCCATTGTGAGATCTCTTTTACTTGGGAATTTCATATCACTATTTGCCTAGCAACATTTCCTTTTTTTTTTTTTCCTGCCAACATTTCCAATTGTAAATTTGGTTTTCAGCTATGTTAACTGTGATGTTGATAACAGATCTCTGCTTTAAGTTATAATAAAGCCAAATAAATTCAGGTTGTTGGAACTCTCCTTGAAGGACCTCCTGGCTTGGTAATGAATTCTTGGTCATTTTTTAGCTGTTAGAAAACTTATAACATGTTTTCAGTATTTAGAAGTAATAGGAGCAAAGAAAAAATTTTCTGATGTGTGGAGGGCTCTAAGGTTCATCAACTAGTAAAGATATGGGTATATAATTTATTGTTTTAAATTCCATGCTATCACTGTCCATGTGGCAGAAACTGTTTTTTACTAAAAACATTATTAAATAGTACAAAGCAGTTTTGCAGTGCATGATTGCCAACATTATGAAATATTTACAGATTCATTTGAGTGAGCTCTGCCTTAAGTTAATTTTATAGTAATATATTATTCAGAATTCCATTAAAACCTAAGAGTAAAGTCTTAATTTTAGTGAATTCTAGAAAAATTAAAATGACTTTGTTGCTAGATTTCACAAACCTGAGTTCCCAGAATATCCTGGAATCAAGTGGAACAAGATGTCTTTTAATAACTTTTAAGAAAATAAAAAAAGAATATTTAGGGAGGAAAAGGTGGGTAATGGAAAGGAATAGCTGACTACTCACAAGTGTGATGAAGTGCCTCAAGATGCAAAGCGAAATTACATATAGCTGTCTAATACTGACTTACTACTGCATATGCTTTTGAGTTTTCACAGTTTTTCTCATGAGTTGTGACAGGATGACAACAAAACTACTGCCTTAATTACACGAAGATTGGAAGGTGTGTAACAGCCCCTCAAGATGACTGAAGAAATTTCACATGAAATACAAACCTCAAGACTAGCATTTAAATATGCCAAGATAAAAATTTTAAAGTCCCATAATGGCCACAATCTTGATGTTCTATCCATTCGTTGATGTAGGCTGCTGTTTACATTTGGAACCAAAAGCCCACTAGCCCTTTTTAGCATGACGTGAATATATTTTCTAAAAATTAGTTACAACCTTCACTGGAAATCTTCTGGTTCCCACAAAGTCATTTAAGGTAAAAACCGCAAAAGATATGAAGTGATGGACTTCTAATAATGAATTATTTCACCTAGTGACATTATTTATGTATATCGGGTAGTCCAGATCTCACAGTTGAGCAAATTTCCCCAAAGCCAAGTCACAGCTTGCCATTACCCTCTGTATTTGAAGATGACATTCCTGGTCATGAGTGTGCTCCAAGTGGAAGCGTAGAAGGAGAAACCGATATGCAATAACACTTTCCACATGTAGAGATGACTCCTTAATTTTCAAGGTTTTCTAAGACTTGACTGCCCAGATGTTGTATTAAAAAGACCAACAGTCTCTGACTGCTGCATGCCGTAGGCCTCTGCGCCAGCCAGGTGTTTGGACTGCAGCAGCTAATAAACGTGAGAGCATTTCTATTTTCTATTTTCTTTGCCTGCCTCCTCCTCGGTTCACTGTACAGCAGTGGCTTCGGGATCTGACTGTCATTCATTCTCCACACATCTACAGCCTCAGAGGGTTGTGCTGTGATGAGCCGTAGCACTTCTATACTGGCAGACTGGCTGAGTTCCAGCCCTTGTTTTAAAGGATCCTGTCTTGCCAGTTAATGTAAAGTATTGCTCTGGTCTGGGCCAGTGAGTTCAGGAGCAAGGTTCTCGTGAAGGTCTGCTAGGGCCCTGGAATGCTACTTAGGGACCACCTCCAGTCTCTGATCACTAAATCAGTGATGTTCGTGGAGGTTAAATGCATGTCAAAAGGAAAAGGATCATTAATGTGTTCTATGTATTCAAAAGGCAATGGATTTTATCCTTAACCCTCCCCTATTACTAATAAGGTGAGATATGGTTTACTGAGTGATCCAAGACTAACCAAGATGACAACTGTATTGGAGGTCAATTCAGAGGAAGACAAGCAAATTTGCAGCATATATTCTGTAAGATATAAAACTGACACCAAAGTCAAAGCTGAGGAGTTGGTGCTCATAGTTATAGCTCAAAAATGTAAACAAAAACTCAACAACTTTAGAAAACTCTCCTAAAGATTTAACTGACTACATAGGAAAGAGCCTAAACACGTAGATGGCACAACAGATTATCTCCTCCAGCAGCTGTCATCAGAGAGGTAAAGAACTTCTACTCCATTTTGCAGCAACTAAGTCCAGATGCTATTATTACTTAAGAATAGGAAGCCGGAGAACCTATATATACAGCTCTGTACCACCTGACCACCACAGCCCCGTGTACTATATCCTAATGCCAGTAGATGTGGAGAATGAAGAGAAATGTAAAAATTTAATAAAGTTTAGAACTAACACTGTCTCTTTATGTCCAAACTAGTTTGATTATTCATTATTTGGATGTTTTTTTTTTCTTTGTAATAATGTCGTAACCTCATAAGTTACTTTTAAAAAAGAGAAAGAATGAATGAAGAAAATATGTGAAAGAAAATGCCTGTAAACCTGATGTTGATGTCTCTGAGCTATTGTAAACTGCTGAGCAAATGCTTAGATTGATAATATGAATGCTTTCATTTCTGGAGTGGAAGAAAAGTGAAATTAGTAATGTGATGTAATTAAAATATTATGTCTTCTGTAACATGTTCTAGATATACTATTTGTTATGTCATATAACTGCTTATATCTTGAAGATATTTATCTTATTGAGTAAATAAAACTTTGCTTTTCCCCCCACATAATATTAATTTTAATTTGTAACTGAGAACGCTGTGATTGACTATCCTTCATTATTTCTGAAAATCTTGTTTAATATTTTTGAAACAGAAACCCTAAAGTCTGGTTTTCCTTTGCTTACCTCATTACTTATTTTATTTCATTACATGATGATGCTATGCTTTCTCTAGAGGCCCTATAGAAAGAATACAAAATTTGCACTCAGGATGAGGTTCACTGTGCTCATATGTACATATTTCAGACTTTTCTGTAAATATGAAAACATATTAGCCAACTCTTATTATATGTTTAGTCATTTTTATCAGTGTGGCTGAAAAGAACACCATACAAAGGGTCCAAGTGTCAAGACCTATCATAGAAGACCAGTAAGTGCAGAAATGAAACAGACTCGGGGGCAGTGGGGAGAGGGAGAGAGAGAGAGATCCACCTTTCCCTCAGGACACCAGGTATCATCTACCGTGCATTCCAGACACAGGAGCAGCTGTACTCTCTGTATTAAATATAAGGAATTTACAGACACAAACTACATATAAAGTTTTTTTTTTTCACCCCATCCCCATACATATTCCAATTTAGAGACTCCTTGCCCTGGCACCTTCTCCCTTTGGTTTCTCTTGCTATCTTGACTATTAACTAGTTGACTTACTTATTGTTTCCTTCACTTCCATGAGATTGTGAGTTCTGTGAAGACACAGGATTGCAGGATTTTTGATTACTTTATTGAGCACCTCACCCATACAGCTGAGGACGGCACTTGGAAGAGAGCTGGTGTCCAACATATACTTGTTGAGGGAGTCAATGAATAAATGAATGAATTTTCAAACAGTCATGAATAAATCACCATATGACTTCTCCCCTTTCCCCTTCCTTCGTCCTCTGCCTGGCTCTGTCCTTTGAACACAAGCACCATTAACTCTTACTGACTTCTGTGGTTTCTCCTGAATCTGCCACAACTTCCAAACACCTCATTTCACATAGGTGATGCCCTACACTGGGTATTAGTTATTCCAAAGGCATCATTTCTGCTATGTCTGCCATCCTCTGCTTGGCTTCATATTTCTGATAGGCTGGGGCTTCTGCTATGGCTATGTTGTCCCGTTTTTCATGGAGAATTGGAGTGAGCAGTATCTAATAATACTAAATATAATAATAATAGCTAACATGTACTGAGTTTTCATAATGTACCAGGCACTAATTTGGCTTTTGATTTACTTAGGCCACATTTAATTCTTATAACATTATATCCATTTTACACGTGAAGTTAAATGGCCCAAAGCCTCATTGCTAATCATTAGCTAAGCTGAAATTCAAGGCCAGGTCTCTTTGGTTTCAATATCAACATTCTTTTCTCCACATTACATAACCACTACCAAAGTTGCACTGCCTGTACCCTAGTATTTTCTAAAGATGTTATTGATAGTTTCAGTTTTCCCATCCACTGGTGGTGCAGCAAGAGTTTGTGGGTAAAGGTTATCCACTTTTCTCCTTATGTTCTTCTTCTCAGAAAAGGTCTCTTTACTTTCAAATTTCTAGAAGCATACTTCATTAGGCAGAACTTTTTTTTTTTTTTTTTTTTTTTAGGCAGAACTTTTTGAGGGCAGAGCAAAGTCTTGTTCTCTCTACTCTTTTTTTTTAAGATTTTATTTATTTATTCATGATAGTCACACAGAGAGAGACAGAGAGGCAGAGACACAGGCAGAGGGAGAAGCAGGCTCCATGCAGGGAGCCCGATGTGGGATTTGATCCCGGGTCTCCAGGATCGCGCCCCAGGCCAAAGGCAGGCGCCAAACCGCTGTGCCACCCAGGGATCCCTGTTCTCTCTACTCTTAGGATCCAAGACAGTATCTAGCATATCATATCATTGAACAATTTTTGAATTTATAAATTGAATTGAATTGAATTGGAGACACAACTCATGGACACCCGAGTTAACAAAATAAATAAGTACAAAGAATACTAGTCAGAAGGATCAGTTTAATGTAAGTTTAATATTAGCATAACCACAATCTTGAGCAGGTTATTTAACCTTTTGATTTTGTGTTATCACATTTATAATAGAAGGACAACTACTCTCTCATAGGATGGTTGCAAAGATCAAATGAAAAAGCAAGGAAAACAATCTAGCATAGTGGTTGGAATATTCATAGGTTGGAATATTCACTGTGCCTTCAGTCATGGTCCCTCTGCCAGTTAAACTTTTGCTACTTTCAAGGATCTCAATGCTGTTTAAAGAATCTATAAAGTCCAAAGGAGAAAAAGGAAGAGAGCTGTGTATAGCAACTGACTTGAAAGAATTCACCTTGGGCAGGCTTATCTTCTCTGCCAATTGGTTTGTTTTCCTCCATTGCTGGTGACTTCAATCCACCACCAGAGCTACTCTCACTCAGCTCCCCCAGGCATCCTGTCTCTTTCCTTTCTCTCCTACCGATAAGCCAAATTTTGATAGTCCACTTCTTAATATCTATCTTAAATTGGTGTCCTGTCTGGTCTCTCTGGCTTGACTTTATCCCAAATGTCACTCTCTCTCTCCTGGTCAATCGCAGCAAGACTCCTGGACTTCCACCTTCCAGCTGGGCTTTCAAAGTCAAAGAGAATAAAGCAAATCCCACCCCAGCTTTCTCTTTTTCAAATAATACTAGTGTAGGAAATCCAGATCTACTGGATTTTCTGGGGTAATAGCAATTCCCAAAGTTATCCCCGTATATCCATAGAATATTCTGGGAGGAAAATTTTTATTTTCCAATTTCATTTTGTCATAGGATAAAAGCTTTTGCTGGGCCATGTGCCCCACTTTTTAAAGCAGAACACATAGTCACCATACCCTTGAGTTACCCGTAATCAAGAAAAGGGAGTCTCTCGCTCCTCCTCTCTCTCCCAATTCAAAATGAGTTACCCCCATCTCAGATCTTACACTTCAGGCTAATACTTACAGCAGTATAGCTGAGGAGCACTGTATTTTAAGTAGGCTTATGTGGACCAGCCTTAAAACTAAATAACGATTTATAACATTGATTCTTTGGGAAAGGGCATTTTAGGTCCCATATGACCATCCAACAAATGAATTTTTGTAACCCAAACCCATCTGTAAGTTGGAGGCTGCCTTTATTAGGAAGAAAGCAGTAGACCAAGAATTCATATCCCTCACATTAGCATTGCTGGAGAGGACAGAATTATGTGTTAATTGTTTAATTGATGAGCATACAAGGAACATTTTATTTAAAGCAACACTTTTGAATCATTTCCTTTGACTCTGTTTCAGCTGCATGATAAAATTCTAGCCATCTTTTTTCTACATTTTCCTTTCCTTTCCTTCACCAACACTCAGTAAGATTTCATTCTAGGCCTGAGCATATTATTTGCTTTTCAGTAGGCTCTGGTGGTAATAAAGCATTACTCATTTTTCTGCTTTATTTCCTTGAGACACAGAGCAAACATGCAGTAAGTGATAGCTCTGTTCAAATGCTACTGTATAAAACAAGTGAGCAGGACTCATGGCCCCTATCTCATCATGGAAGAATGGAATGATTTCGAGAACAGCACAAGACAATAAATTAAGTGAAGGAATTTGTATCTCCTGAAAATTTTCACCATAATTCCTCCAAAATATTTTAGAACAATTCATTCTGTTTTATGGCGACACCCTCAAGCTAGGCACTCTTTCTCATCGATTTTAATGAGAAAGGGAAGTTACTGTCGTACATGATTATGTACTGAGATTATCAAATTATATAAGATGTCTTTTGTTCTATTGTTTGGTTTTCCTCTTTATTTTAAGATTACGTTAACAAATCAGATTTTGCTGAGAAATTACTTGCAGTTTTCACCAAATGCTTCCCACGAGGAAAATGGTGATTTTCTTCCCGACTGCAAACCAAGAATATTGTGATTTTCTCTAGATGAGTGAAACTAGAGAATTCTTTCTCTGAGAGCATAAAGCAAACTGATTAAGTCAAAGAGGTGTTATAACCCCTATGGGAAAGCCACATTCTTTACTTTTGAAGTATTTCCACAAAAGCCTACATCTCACCAGTAGTCAGACCATGATCCATTCTATCTTACATACTTGCAAGTCCTCAGCAGGTCACCATAATTTATACTTACTAACCATATAAGGAAGTATAAGACTCCTAATCACTATGAATAATCTTCAATCTTCTCCATTTTTAAAAAATAATACAGAGCATGTTAATAAAAGAGTGTAACGTTATCGCTAAATTAACTAAAAACATTTGCATACATGTCATCTTTCAATGTTATAACAACGCCCCTAGAAACAGTCCATTTTAAAGGATTTAAGAGTTTAACTTATGGTACCTATTCTTCTATGCTATTTTTCTTTTAAAGATTTTATTTATTTATTCATGGGAGACACACAGAGAAAGGCAGAGACATAGACAGAGGGAGAAGCAGCCTCCCTGTGGGGAGTTCGATACAGGACTGAATCTGAGGACCCTGGAGATCACAACCTGAAGACAGAAGCTCAACCACTGAGCCACCCAGGTGCCCCTCCCCTTCTTTTTTCTTTTTTTAAGATTTTTATCTCCTACTTTAATAAACATTCTTGGTATTGAAAATGAATGAAACATATCACACATTTAATTCATAAGATTAATTTAAAGTTCCGGAAGAATCAATGAAACAGAGTCAAGATGAGCTCCGGTTTGGACCGCCTGCATTCAAGTCTTAGCTCTCCCATAGGTGGGCTATTGGACAATGAAAAAGATATGGGACTTCCCTCCACCTTTCTGCTTTTTAATCTCTAAAATGAGAATAAAAGCTGCCCCAGCACTATGTAGTTGTTGAAATGATGCATATTCTTAGAAGAACCCAGTACCTCGCGTGTGTGAATGTGCACTGATATCTCAAATTAGTAATGTGTATTTGGGGGTGTTTTGGCATTATATTTGATAGTTTTTCCTAAAATAAAACAGAATGTAAAATATTAGCATATATTTGTGGTTAAAGAAGCTATAATTTTAGCTCTTGACTCTTGAGCATGATGACAGAAAATTCTGCATTCTGCTTTTCACTCTTAACAACTCAATTTTTAATAGATGGTTGATACCTAAAATATGTAAGCTTTTCTAATCTGAGGCTAATCTTCGCTAACTATATCCATAATGTGGTTTCGCTATTCAGAAGCAAATAAGTACAGGAATGTATGCCAGAGGACAAACACAGAGGAAGAAAAAAAATTCTTGCACAGTATGTTTCACCTGGTTTGGCAAACTTAAACTGTTTGATAATGTTTACCCAGTGAAATTAGTTTGAATCCTTGAGTCGTGTCCTAAATATGACACAATTAAGTTTCGAGAAAATTGTGCCAATACACAGTTTCCCAAACTCGTGATTTTCATATGTTCTTTATAGGAACACATAGTCCAGCAGTCACTACTGAGCTTAGCTGTCCTCAAACTAATTCAGGGATGCAGAGTCTCACATTTCTGAGTTTAGCAATCTGGAGACATATGGGGAACGTGTGAGCTGGTCAGCAATCAGTAGTGCTTGATTCAGTTGCAGAATATCAATTAAGGGAGAGAATAGGCTAATGTTCTTTCCACTAGAGAAATGACTAGAATATTATGTCTCCCTTAGCCTACCCAGTGACAGCTGACTTGTGGCCGTAAACTTTGGTACATGGACCTATTAGTTCACCTACTTGGATAAGTTTTATTTTCATTAATGTACTCAAGCTGTGACTTTGTCATAATTTTCCCCATAGGTATTCATATTTGGAGTGCTCTAATATGCACACAGATATTGGCACACTCTGTAACGCAGTCTTGAAATCGCCATACACAATTTACTAAAAGCAGTGTGGCTGTTCCCTAAAGATGATCCTACTGTTGTTAAGTGACTGTGAGTGCTGAGCATTGCTTCATTCATGACAGGAAAAAATATCTACCCTCTCAAATGTCTGGATTTTGTGTAAAAAAAAAAATAGAATAAAATGGAAGAGAGAGAGAGAGACAGAGAGAAAGAGAGTGCGCACACGGAGAGCTTATCCCTGTTTACATTTTCATCCTGTGTCTACTGGATTGATCCCCTACTTCATGTCAGCTCACCAGGCTGACAGCAATTCTAGCAGAGAGACACAGGGTAAGAGGGACTTTGATTCATCCCCTCCCCCTAAGTCCCTGCCTGTCATTGTCTGCTCCTGAGTAAGCAAAGTGAATATGGTCAGAGAGGTCTGGGGCTGCTGGAGCTGTGTTTTCCAATCTCAGGGGCAGCCACCTTCTCATCAACGAATCCATGCAAGCATTCTATGCATTATGCCGCTTTTCACTCACAAGTTTTGTTCTTCACTAGAGAAGCACTTAGCCCAAATAAGACAATCCACCGTGGAATTGTGTGTGTGTGTGCGTGTGTGCGTGTGCATGTGTGTGTGTATGAGTGCAGATTGCATGATAGGTTGAACATTTAGAGGTTTTTTTTTTAAGCCTTCGTCCTTATTTTTTAAATGTTAATTTCCCCCTCCCCCTCAGTACTTCCAAAAACTGTTCTGTGATGTGATCACAAATACTCATGTGCATAAATTCCCATTATCATAATAGGAGCACTGCAGTGAGGCTTCTTCTGAAAATAAATTACTCCGTAGAATATATTAGGAGGACTAAACCCAAACAAGCTAAATTGTGTGCTCTCCCATCCCGTAAGTTAAGCATTTGAAGATACAAAACCAATTGCATTTTTCATTTCACATATATTTTGTTTTCTTGTTTTATTTGCATCTTATCTGGTTCATCTATTCTCTCTCTCTTTTTTTTTAAGTTAGAAGACATTTCAATTATTAAATTTCTTATTTTCTTTCAGTTGTCTTAATCATTCTGTTAGCTGCCCTTCTCTTTTCAACACATTGTAGTCCATGTCAATATCCATGGCTGACTTCAAACACATGAATATGTATGTTCTCAAAGAGAGGAGAGGCGCCCACCAGGGTGTATTTATCATGGGCAGTGTAAAGGCAGAGAACAGGCTGAAAGTGTGAGTTCTGTGTCCTGATATTGTACAGCCTTGAGTTGGTCACCAACTTTGCTTTCTCTCTCCTCTTTTCTAAAACAGGTACAGATAGGCCAGCTCTCCTACCAATTTCCCAAGAGGATGTTAATGTCGATAGAGTAATCTATGGGCAAGAACTATAAGCGTTAGGAGAAAAAACATTATTAAATTGAAGATGATTCCAGTAAATGATACTCATTCTAGAATTTCTGGTAAATATTTGGTAGTAACTTTTGGATGTTTGTAGGTTTAGTTTAAAATTTCCAACTACTGGGGAAGTGATTGCAATTAACCTGTATTTAAAAGGGCTAGGATTTCAATGTCTGCATTACAGCAGGGTTTATCCTTAGGGATGAAGGTTACTGAGAATATTAAAATCACCTTAAAATGACCCAGAGGTGTCGATGCCTTTCTTGCTCCCAGTTGGTAACCACCACTGTCATTGATTCAAGGGTAGACAGTCAGCTAATTAAGAATTATCTTTGATATCATCTGGATTGATTAAAAAATGTATAAAATTTTACTTGATGTATTTTAAAAACTGAGCTTTAAGGGGTTTTCTTTTGAATTCAATATGAGCTTGAGTTGTGAGTCAAATGGATACATTAAAATATCTTTAAGTTAAAGTTGAAACTTGTTTAAGATTATGCTTGGCATGAAAGGCAAAAACCAGCCTACCTCCTTTGTGAATATATCAGACAAACGCTTTTCATGATTCTGTGCATTTTCTCTTCTCTGAGGCCACTCTACTCAGTTTTCTCCTGATGTATAAGAATGAAACCCACACATGTAAGAGTTGATATTTGACCAAGTAAAGAGGTTTATAAGAGTTTTATTCTTTTTTCAGATGCACACGTTCCTTTCTTTATGTGTTTTTTTTTTTTTCCACTTTCGTCTATCAGGAATGGTAAATTTTTACAACAATTTATGTTGCTGATGCCATTTTCATGTCTTGGCTAGCTGGGAAGTGACTGTATACTGGACTTTTCAATGACACGCAGAAAAAAAGCAAACTCCCTCAAGCTAAGCAGAAAGGATTTAAAACTCAGTGTGCATCCCTGTTAGGGGCAAGAGAGCCTATTGCAGAAACAAAGAGTGAAGAGAAAATTCTATCCTTGGAAGCTTCACAACAACAGAACCACAGCTTTTTATGTAATAGCTCAAACGTTCCCACTACAGCCATTAACAATGTAATGAAACAAATCACTTGCTATCTGTCACAATTATGATCGATGGAATCCAACTGGTCTAACTTGGAAGAAAAAAATCACATCTCAGAGTGGATCCATTTTAGAAAATAGCAAAGTTTGGGAGGGAGGGATGACACTTATTTCCCATAAACAATATAGGCAGGCAGGCATTTGATCTATCTAAACCAATAGATTACTGCCTTGATACATCTTTCCCCTGCAATTTTCTCTTTTATTTTATTAGGCCTCATAGTGGATTTCTGGCTGCCCATGTGAATGAAAGAACAAATTTAGGACCACACAGAAAGTAATATTGAGGTATATAGCCAAACAGTGTTAACATCCCTCTGTATTCACTCTGCAGGTAACTACTCTTGCTTTCTTTGGTTTTCATTTTTCTGATTGTTTCTTTACCCCTGCCATCTTCAGAAATCTCTAGAAATATTAACAGGAGGTAAGACTTACTATAGTATTTAAGAAATAATAACAAAGACCTACATGGAGGGTATATAATGCACTATGTTAATGCAAGATACATGGCCAGTGGTTTCATCATACACTTGAGAAGTCAATTTTGTTTTAAAAGTTGTTTATGAATTTAAACATCTTCTCCTCTTGAAATGGGACGTAGATGTAGAAGATGCTGAATTGAAATTGATTCGCAGGACAAAATATAATAATAATCATGGTTATCAGTTACTAAATACCTGTTTTATGCCAGATAATCACACATTCTGATCCGAATCCATACTGCACTTCTATGATCTTAGTAGCTCATTTTCTAACCTCCTTTTATATATGAGGAAGAGGAATTTTACAAAGGCTAAGAGACTTTCTCAAGAGCAACAAGCTCATAAATTGCCAGAACTGGAATTAGAATACAGAAATATCTTCCTCAGAGCTGATATTGTGCCCATTAAAGAAAGTTCCTCAAGTTTGAGAATTCTTTCATATTCAAAAGTATACAAACACATTAGTTAGCCACACAACATTAGTTGTAGTCAGCAGTACTTATTCACACTACAAAGCTTAAAATGAAACACTGTCACTGGATAGAGCAATGGGCACCAATGTATTCAACAACACAGATCATAATGGGGACTGAAATCCCATGGACAGTACCTAGTTATAAGGAATCAAGCAGATAACACAAAATTATATTATCACTGAGATGAAGAAATGGAAACATAACTACACACACACACACACACACACACACACACAGTAGTAAAGTACAGCCCCTGAGAATATATTCTACATTTCCTAGCTGGAGAAACTGTGCCCTCCATCATACTGAACACAAAGGATGCTTAAGGCTGAGTGCTATGGAAGCATTTGGGGAAGTAGGAGGTGAAAGTGTGCTGATTATCTTAAACAGAGGCATGCTGTTTTCCTAAGAGGCATGTATTATGTAAAAACATTTCATCATTGACTCCTGAGTTAAATAGCTGCCACCCCAACCTTGGAGAAAGTGGATGTCTATCCAAAGGGAGCTGAGTGACCACAAGAATCCAAGCCTGAACTTATCTTTTCCTCTGTTTATCTCTCTTTTAGAGAAAGGCAAGAATTTTAGAAGATGGCTTGACTGTGCAGAAAGAATAAGAAAGAACAGAAAAGAAATGCTTGAGATGCAAATGAATTTAAATTTCATTCATGGGCAATGAAAAACTAATGGATGCATGAGGGAGGAGAGGGACGTGTGTCTCACAGAGTTGGGCCAAAGAGATTATTTTGAAGTAACACATTGGCCTGATTGGGAAAGTGAGATGAAGCAAGGAATGGAGAGCTCTTAGAGGACAGGAAATATGGCTTTCCTATGTTCTCTAAAAAGGTGAGCACCTTGCCCTCTGTGGCTCCTAATAAATATTAATAAAGGAAGATAAAGAAAGTGGTTTCAAGGACCCAAATTAAGAAGTGACTAAACTCTGAATAATAATCCGGTGCTAGAAATGGCTGATACTTAGCACATTTTGGGTACTCCAAAAATAATGATTAAATAATAACCAGAAGGGTAGAGTTAATTATCTTCCTCTCAGGAGAAATGATGTTTTAGAAGAGCTTAAGAAAGTTTTGTACTGGAAAAGAAAGAACTTAAAAGAATGATGACTATTCCCAGGAAGTCAGGAGATTATTAGTGCAGTAAAAGCTAAGAGTGGACACAAAAATTGAAATGAAGTTCTGTATTCCAAACTGTGAATAAGGTTCTATATCCCCACTTCCCACCCTCCTCCACCAAAAAAAAAAAAAAAAAAAAGAAGAAAGAAAGAAAGAAAGAAAGAAAGAAAGAAAGAAAGAAAGAAAGTCCATTCCATTGAGTAAGCACCTAAGTGAGAAAAAAGAGAACTATTTCCCCTTCAAGGACAAAACTGCAGAATAAAGGGCTCTGTGATGCTAAATTTTATGTTAACTTGACTAGGCTAAGGGATGCCAAGATAGCTGGTAAAACATTATTTCTAGGTTTGTCTGTGAGGGTGTTTTCAGATGACATTAGCATTTGAAGCAGTAGATTAAGTAAAAAAGACCTCCCTCTCCAATGTGGGAGAGCATCATCAATTCCCTGAGGACCCAAATAGAACAAAAATGCAGAAGAAGGGCAAATTTGCTCTTTGCTTGAGCTGGAACATTCATTCTCCTGCCCTTGGACACTGATGCTTCATTGCTGGACTTTACACTGGATCCAGGATTTACAGTATCAGCTCCCTTAGTTCTTAGGCTTCTGGACTTGGACTGGACTATACACCAGCATTCCTGGGCTTCCGCCCTGCACAGCAGATTGTGGGACTTTTTGGCCTCCATAATCTCATGAGACAGTTCCTATAATAAATCTCCTCATATATCTACATATATTCTATTGGTTCTGTTCCTTTGGAGAACTCTGACTAATACAGACTCCAACCCAGCTTCTGTCCATTTCATCATTCTCTTACTGTTTTCCAGCACATTTTGTTTTCAAATTCAAGTCTAACTATAAAGAGTAGAACGGATTTACCAAGTTGAAGACAGAAATGACAGATTGTACAGCAACTTGAAAATGAAAGAGATAAACAGACATCAGAAAGAAACAAACAAAAACATGTTTTCCATAGTACACAAGAGGACTAAATAGTTGCAGAGCTCATTCTGAAAATGGAATGTGGAAGTCAGGCCAATTATTTAAATTACTAATTCTCCAATAACTCGTTTCAGGTGGATACATAGAGGCTAAGAAAACAAAACACAATAGTACAGTGGTTCACAGTCATGCTAGATCGCCAGCGTGTTTCAAATTTTTTGAGCTCCCCAAATTGAGTTGACAACTGCCCATTTTGTGCTTGAATCCATATTTGTAGTCTACTTTTATCATAACACGTTTTTCACATTGATTTGTTTATATTTTGGTTATGCCTCTTATACTATGAGGTTTTTGAGGGCACTAACCATATCTTGCTCATGTTTAGCCTATTCTGGGAAATAGTTGGCTCAATAATTGTTTGTAGAAATTAATTGAATCAAATTAAAATGATAGCACAGGTTTAAAATATTAACTAATCCCAATTGGTTGCTCCACATTACCCACAGGACTTAATTATGATTCTTATATAGACTTGCTACTCAGAATGATCCACAGAACCCACAACAAAGGCATCACCTAGGAGCTTGTTAGAAATAGAAACTCAATTCTCAGGCCCCACTCCAGACCCACTGAATCAGAATCTGCATTTTAACAAGATCCCCAGGTGACTGATCTGCACTTTTGAAGTTTGAGAAGCATAAATCTATCTACCTTAAGTTAGTTTTCACATATGCACTTTTCAATAAGCATTTATTGTGTATCTACTATGTGCAAAGCATGGTTCAAAGCACAGTGGATAAAGAGAAAGACAAGATTTGCAGCTTTTATATAGCTTGCATTTCTAGCAGGAAGGACAAATCATAAAAATTCCCTTATAATGAATTATTTAATTAGAATAGAATGGTTGCTCTGTTGGAGAGGTATAGAGCTATGAAGAGATAGATCTAGCCTGGAGAATAAGGGAAGGTTTTTGAGAAGCTGATGTTTAAACTAAGATCAGAAGAATAAGAAAGAGTTAACTAGAGAAAAGCCTGATGGAATGGAGGAAGGGCCTTTAGGAAAGAGGAGAGCATATGTGAAGACTCTGGGACAGAAATAAGTGTAGCATTTTGGAGAAACAAAACAGCTAATGTGACTGTCGTTCAGAGAGTGAGGCAGGCAGTGAAAAGAGGTGAGATATATCTGAGGCACAGAATTCAAGACCTTGAAGATGATGTTGAAGATTTTGACTTTGATCCTAAGAGCATTGAAAAGCTATTAAAAAGTGTTAAACAGGGTAATAATATGATAAAAAAATATATATTCTAAAAAGGTTCTTGGCCACATTATGAAAAATAGAAAAAAAAACTCAAGGATAAATGCAAGGAGACTGTTCTGGTTATCTATTGCTCACTAACAAACTGCCTCCAGAACTTCATGATTTAATATAACTATTTTGTTTTGCACACATTTTGGAGTTAGAAATTTGGGAAGGATTCAGTTGGATAGCTCTTTTCTGATTCATGTGGTATCAGTTGAGGTAGTTGGGGTTAGAAGATCTTTCAAGAGGAAATGTCTCCTGCCTTGGTTCTCATTCTCCCTCTCGCTCTCCCTCTCTCTGTCCCTCCTTCCCTCCCTCCCTCCTTATCATTCTCTCTCTTCTTCTCTCCAAGACATCCTATCCTTCAGTGCCTCTGCATAGTTTGGGTTGCTAATAGCATGGTAGTCCCAAGGTTTCAAGAGTGAATGTTACAAAAAACAAGAAGTAAGAGCTGCTAGATTTTTAAGGCTTGAGTCTGGAAATTGGCATAGCATGATTAAAGCAGTCAAGAAGCCAGCCCAGATTCATGGGGAGGATATTTAGACTACCTTCCCCTTGCCCCTAACAGATGCACACATGGAGTGAAAAAGCAAAGAATTGAAGCCATCTCTAATCTACTGTAGAAGTAATATTTTTTTTCTGAAAATAATATAGTTTTTGTCATCCTAACATCAAAACCTATTTTCTAATCTGGAAGAAAGCCTCGTGTGAATCTATAGTCAAAATGAGTCAGATATGTCCATCTCCTGATAGCTGGGACATGGTCATTTTTCATGGGTTTGGCCAATCAAATGGTCCCAAACAGAACTATGACCCTGAGGAAAGTGACCTTGGCTGTGTTATCTGTAGCTTTTCTTCCTGGAAGTTTCTGTTGATATCCCCAAACCACCTTTCCAGCATTCAGCTATCAGTTACCTACCCAATACCCTTAGATTATTTTTCTAAGTTAGTCACCTAGAGTTGGTTTCTCCTGCCTAAAACACAGAATCCTGATCACTCGAGTAGTTCAAGCAAGAGTTAATGGTAATCTTCACTCAGTGGCAGCAGTTGAACAGAATCAAATGATGTTAGGTAGATCAAATATATAATGTTGGATGAAATATGAGGATGAGAGAAAAGCTTGCCAACTATATGGATGACACTGAGATATGGACTTTAGAAGAGAATGACATTGTAGGGGTTCTCCCATATTTTAAGTTTGATCTTGAAATACCTGTGAGATCTTGTGTGGGTAGTTCTAAATGTCATTTATAGTTTATATATGAGGTCTCGATAGAAACAGAAATATGGAAATAATTAGCTTATAGATGTAAAACAATGCCATGTGTATGGATGAGTGACCCCAGAATAAAAAGAAACAATTTCTTTCTCTGCATCTATTCCCTGGTTAGTAGACTTTTATTTGAACAGAAGACGTTCCTCTACAACCTTGTCATTTAGGTTTCTCTCCAGAAAGAGTCTGCATTTGTTGCTTTGTTGGAGTGAGTACTTTAGGAGAGATACAATTATCAGACTCAAAGAGGCTCTTTTCAGAGATTTCTAAAACCTATCATTCTTGAGGTAGCAAGAGACATACAGAGCTTAGTGTAGAAGTAAGCTGAGTTCTCACTCCTCAACTTTTGGCCCCCTAGGTTCCAAAGAACATTATGAGCAGAATCCAACAAATATTCTCATGAAAACTCCTCTTAAAATTTTTGAAATTCCTAATTAAGAGTACCATAAGTGCAAAATGGCAAACCATCTTCTAATAATTCATGACAAATCTTGAGTTTTTAGAGTAGAGAATTTATTGTCTGTGAAAGAAAAGTTGCATATAAATAAATTAGGTATGCCTTGTTACATTTAGAAGACATTAATAGAAAGTCTGCCTAATTCCATAGAAGGGGCACCAAACATTCAAGGCAGGGAGTTGAGTCTTGCACAGTAAGTACTTGATATTTTTGCCCCAAGAGAGGAGGCTCTGGGGACTAATTCATAATAACCAAATTCGGGCAAGATAGATAAATCAGAATCCTAATTTATAGATTGGTACTGAGGTATAAATGGAAATGTTGGTTGGTATACAATCCTCTCTCTTATAGAAATACGTCTTTGGGAAACAAAATCACTAGCCAAAATTTGCTTGGTGAGTACAGGGAATACTTTCCAAAATTTGTTTGGTGGAACACAAGTTTTTTTTTTTTTTTTTTTAAGATTTTATTTAATTATTCATGAGAGACAGAGAGAGAGAGAGAGGCAGAGATGTAGGCAGAGGGAGAAGCAGGCTCCATGCAGGGATCCTGATGTGGGACTTGATCCTGGGACTCCAGGATCATGGCCTGAGCTGAAGGCAGATGCTTAACAACTGAGCCACCTAAGTATCCCAAGTTTTTTTTTTTTTTAAAGATTATATTTATTTTCTCATGAGACACACACACACAGAGAGGCAGAGATATAGGCAGAGGGAGAAGCAGGCTTTCTCTAGGGGCCTGATGCGGGACTCAAGTCCAGGACCCCAGGATCACAACCTGAACTGAAGGCAGATACCCAAACACAACGCCACCCTGGCACCCCTGGAACACAAGTTTTAAGTCCAGTCAGTGAGTGTTAATTTCCCCTCTTCCCCGTTAAAGGGGTTTGGTGACCACGAAAATTTGTCTCTCACATTTTCTGTATGTCAGAAATTTAGAAGTGGTTTAGTTGGGCAAAACTTGGGATCTCTCATGCAGTTCCTGTGATATGATCTCTGAAATCAGAAGAGTGGATAGCTTGAACAGCTATGTGCTGGCCAGGCATCTCTCTCTTAATAACATCTCTTAATATAGCCTAATGTTTTCTATGTGATCTTTTTATATAGATTGATTTGAGCTGGTTCATAGTATGCTAGCCTCATGGCATTTGGACTTCATACATTGAAACTCGAAGTTTTAGCAGGAGTATTTCACCAAATGAAGTGGAAATTGCATCACCTTTTCTGACCTGGCCTTGGAAGTCATGCAGCATCACATCTGTTGCCTTTTGTTGGTTACAAGCAAGTCATAAGCTTGCCCAGATTTAAGGGGAAGAAACAAATATCTGACTTCACAATGGAAGGGGTGTCAAGGTCACATTTCAGAATAGCACTTAGAATACAAGATAATGTTGCGGTCATCTTTAGAAAATCTAAAGTGTCATACTAGGTGTGTAACATGGTCATGTAACTCAAGATCTCAAAGGCTTGGACACCTTACCCTGGAAGAAAAGGAATGGAAAGAAATGAAGAGAAGAAAACGTCCTGATTTTGGCATCTACAAATCCATATTAACAAAAGATAACTATTAAATACACGTATCAACCAACATTGGTGTAATTATTCTTTCTTTCCCTCCAATCTTTATTTCACCTATTTCTATATTATTAACCATTTTGAACATCTGTTTCTCATCTCTCATGATTTAAGGTCCATCTGTGTGCCAGCAACTCTCAATTAATATCTCAAACCGAGACCTCTCACCCAAACTCGGGACCCACAGATTGAACTGTGCAAAACTTTGCCTATGCAAAACTAATGTAAAACTAAGCTTTTTTTTTTTTTAAGATTTTATTAATTCATGGGAGAAAGGCAGAGACATAGGTAGACAGAGAAGCAGGTTCCTTGTGGGAGCCTGATGTGGGACTTGACCCCAGGACCACATCCTGAGCCAAAAGCAGATGTTCAACCACTGAGCCACCCAGGTGCCCTAGAGTTCTTCACTCTGACCAAGAAAGAATTAGTTTTTAACCTGTGGTTCTGTATGGATCCAACTCTCCATCAGCTGTCATTTTATTTTTGATGATTGCTGAGGTCCCCCAAGCAGAAGTAACTCTTTGCTGATGGTAGGAGGAGTAGCTGAATTACCTCCTGTAAAGGATAATGATCTTCCTATAACAAAGACACACGGGCCTTGGTTCAAAACTGCTTCTTCTCTTGAAATGCAAAATATACTTGCCTTAGGCTTGCTTGCCCCTTGGCCAGTCATTCTCTAAGTGTGATCCCTGGACCAACAATGTCAGTATCACCTAAGAACAAGTAATGTGTATTCTTGGGATCACCTAGTTCTATTGAATCAGAAATTCAGGGGGTGGGACCCAGAAATCATGTTTTAACAAGCTCTCCGCATGAGTCTGCTGCATATTCAAATTTAACAACCACTGGCTTAGGCCAGATGTTTCTGAGATCTGAGCTGTTAGCTTAGCTCCTTCTCACTCACCACCTCATATTTCTTTCTCATTCCCATTTTATTATGGCCCACCTAATCCTCATAAGTTATAAAAACCTCTTCTAATTGTCAGTAGGCAGAGCAGAATCCCATTTTATATGCTTCTCATGTTGCACCGGGGGAAAAAAATAAAAGCTTTTTCTTGTTCACCTGGTTTCTGGTAGGACCCTTGACATCTCAAATTTGTTATATTCTCAGACTTCTCAGCTGGTAACAACTCCATCGTTTTAGCATTCTTGATGTTTATTTCTCATACATCCCAAATCAAATCCACCAGGGAATTCTGTTTGTTTTACCTTTAAAATAGATCTTGACTCCAGCCACATCTCACCACCTCCACCCCCATCACCTAGTCCAGCTGCTGCACTCTCCACCTAGATAACTGCCTATGGGTCTCCCTGTGTCTGTTCCTGTCCCCTTAGACTACTCTCAATATAGGAACCAGGTTGTCCTTTTACACCGTAAGCTGAATCATGTCATACCCCTACTCACAACCCTGTTAATACAGCCAATTTTTCTTAGAGTAAAAGTAGGTCTTCACTATAGCCTACAAGGTGACATGTGGCCCACCTCTACCTTTTATCTCTGATGTCTCTTCATCTTGTCTACACACACTGGTCTCTTCCTGTTCCTGCCTGCTTGCCTTAGGGGAGAGTGGAAACAGCCTTTGGATACCTGATGCAGAGAACAAGGAGGCACTGCAGGAGACCAGAAGAGCACCTTCAACTCTAATGGAAGAGAGCACTGGGGATCCCTGAATGCCTCAGCAGTTTAGCACCTGCCTTGAGCCCAGGGCGTGATCCTGGAGTCCTGGGATCGAGTCCCACGTCGGGCTCCCTGCATGGAGCCTGCTTCTCCCTCTGTCTGTGTCTGTCTCTCTCTGTCTCTCTCTCTCTCTGTGTCTTTCATGAATAAATAAATAAAATCTTAAAAAAAAAAAAAAAAGGAAGAGAGCACTGAACTACTGGCTACTGCAAAAACTCAGAGATAAGTGTAAAGCAGATCATGTTATAAGTCATTTTCCAAAGAGCTACCTTAGTTGGGGTGGGAAATAAAATAATATTTTTGTGTGTCCACTGCCTGTGGGTTTGTTTCCATTTTGTTATTGTTTAAACACATCAGGCTTGTGTAAACAACAAAGATGTTTTTGAGACCTCTGTCTAGTGAGAATTGCAAGTACCCATTTGATGGTCAATTATAAGTCACCTACAACCAGATGAGTGAGAGTTTATTATATCCAAGGAAATCTCATGTGTAGTTGGAATCTGTGTTCTGAGGGTGTTAGAGAATCCTCATTCTCTAAATTTGGAATGGGATGAGTTGAGATGAAGATTAGGGCACTAATCTGCCCTTAGTGGCTTGCTAGTTGAAAGAGTAGAAGTAAATACAAGCTTTGATCAGTGCCAAGGTTGAAGAACAGAACTACAGCCCCCTCACACACTTTGATTTGGAAATTCACCTTTCACAATGGGGTTCAAAGCCTGGATCTTTACTCTTGGAATCTGTTTCTGGCTGTGAGCATAAGTACTCCCAAGCACTTGATTTCCAAAAGAATTTCCTTGGGCTTTCCTTTTTTCTTTTTTCTTTCTTTTTTCTTTTTTCTTCTTTCCTTCCTTCCTTCCTTCCTTCCTTCCTTCCTTCCTTCCTTCCTTCCTTCCTTCCTCCCTCCCTCCCTCCCTCCCTCCCTCCCTCCCTCCCTTCCTTCCTTCCTTCCTTCCTTCCTTCCTTCCTCCTTCCCTGCCTCCCTCCCTTCCTTCCTAAAAAATTTATTTTCAAGTAATCTCTATACTAAACATGGGGCTCAAACTAGATGGTAGTGAGTGTCTCTGTTTCTCACCGTCTTCACCCCTTTCACCCAAAGTCAAAATTGCAAATGACATTCAGTTCAGTTCTACTTTCCAAGAGTCAAAACCTCCATTCTGTTGGTACAGCCTACCCTCTTCCCTTTCCACCTGTGTGATATATTTACTAAATGAGAGAATGAAATGTGTACATTTTTAAAACCTTATTTTACACCCTCAGGCCTAAGATTCTGTGAAACTTGCCTTGTCAAAAGCCACAGCTGCAGAAGTTGATTCCCTATGGCTTATACCTCTAGGATCATGTATAGTTTCTGACCAGGGACTCCAAATAGTTTAATAATGTGCAGCAAAGTTTCATGGGAACATACTGGGTGCTAGGTGTAGCGTTCGTTATAATTGCTAAAAATACAAAAGCTCATTGTGTAGTGAGGAAATCAAACACATAAACCACTGGTAACTAGAACTGTAGTAGAATATCAGAGACGCCTGGGAAATGGAGGTACCCGAGGAGCCCAGTTGGGGGAGTCAGGGATGGAGAACTAGAGCAGGATCCAGAACTAGATCCCACTGGAAAGGATCAAGAATAGGGCTGGTCAGGTTACTAAGGAAATATGTCATTTCATAGCAGATTTCCAACTGTGTTTCTGACTATGAGCCCTCACACCTTTTATTTCTCAAAAGGGCCTTCTTAAGACATAAGAAGATAATTAATTTTCTCAAAAAATAAAAACAGACAAATTTGAAAACTCTGTTTGAGCTGGAATCCTATGCTGTGTGGGTTTATTTGTTGTCCTTAACGAAAGAAGGTAGGTGGGATGCTGGCAAGCTCTTCCAGCCCACTGAGATTCGAATGTGGTTACCTTAGGATCTGAAAATTGTACTTTGAAACATGAATATACTTATCCTTTTTGTTAATAAGTGATGGTAAAAAGGGATATGTGAGATTTGTATCCTCCCCACCTGGCCCAGTGTTGGTACGTTTTCAGTACTCTGCCTTGTTATATAAGTGACGGTCCTGTCACACTTCGAGCATTTTTTATTTCCTGGTCGAGAGTGTTCATTAATTATGACTGCCTTCACGCACATGCACACACATGCGCGCTAAACCATTTCTAGAACAATTTGAATACTTGCTTTGCAATATATTTTTCCTGATTGTTTCTATCTCACATTTATCTTTCTCCTCTTAGAATTTGTTAGTGATTAAGTCATTATTAGTACACTGTCTCCCCCCAACTGTCAACCCACACAGTCAATTTAGAATTTTGTATATTAAGTTTTGTTCTCTAATTGTTTCATCTGTAAATTTCTTGTTCCTCTGATGAGATTAAGCTTCTTGAAGTCAGGAACCAACTCTCGTATATATTCTCATATTCCCAAAGTACCTTGATAAGGTGGCAGTGTAGGTTTTATTAGCTTTATACTGTCAACAAATAGAATTAACCTTTCATCCCATCAACAAATCTTTCAGCAATATTCCCTCTGCATGGGTACATTCCTCCATGCTCATCTGTACCTGCACACAAACATACACATACTCACACTCACATACGCACACCGACATACAAACCACTTTCATGCACCAATCAGGTCTTCAGCTCCTCCTTGCATAGCCTTAGCCCACAAGAAAGCCAAAACAGGCACTCACATCTTTCTCCACTAAAGTCACCTTTCATACTATTATAAAAATGCTTAACTGGCCTATAAAATCAAGTATCTTTAATGTATTTTGACAGCATGCTTGGTAAGGTTAATAGTCTCCTACTTTACTTACGGAACTTTGGAGTCAGAGAAGTTCAGAGATTTATCAGTACGTTGCAGGATAATCCATAAAGAATGGTAGAAAGAGCACACACCATTGTGCTACCTATTTAATATTGTATCTTTATTATCAAGTCTCATAATTTTTGAGCATCCTTATTCTTTTTAGTATTTTATAATTCAACATTTAACTATGAAATATAATTTTATACGAGGAAGACTACAAAAAACTTATCTTGGATACATTGTTATAATACATCTGACTACATTTTGAAAACTGTAAAGTAGTATACAAATGTACAGTATAATGTTTTCAAGAAACTTTGGCATCCCTATCCAAGTCTGCTTATGAGAATTGATCGAAACAGAACCCGTTAAATGTTATCCTTCATTTTCAATGATATATACATGAAGATATAATTGATAGGAACTATCTGTAAAGTTGTAGGTGATATGCTGACAATAAATCATAGGGTAAAACGTTCTGGGCTCCTACAGGAAGCTGAAATAGTGTTGCTATAAATTATGATGAATATATAATACATGAATTAATAACTATATACATTTATACAAAATAATCCTTTGATAAGAATTTTGATTTGGATTGTTTTTACTAATGAATTAAGAATATTTAAAAATCTAAATAGCTCTCCTCTTACCACCATTCAGTTCTAAATCAGTACAATGAAATGTAGTTTTCAACTAGTTAAAACACATGAATAAAATACCCTTTATTAAGAGATGCCCTGAATTGGTTCTGGTGATGAGTGCTATACCCCTAGAGTTTAATCCCTTAATTTGTATGTTATTGATTCTATTACCAGAATTCCCTCATTTTAGAGAGAGAAATCATCTGATGGTTTAAAGAGAGAATTAGCATGACAAAATCCAGAATACCATTTTACAACCCTATCATAATTGAAATAGCTTTAGGTCTGTTTTTCCTGGCCTAGAGCCATTAAGGTGGGAAGCAGAGACTCATCCTTGTCAGAGAAATCCTGCTCCTGTTTCCTTGTAGTTGTACAACCTCAGAGAAGGGTGAGAACATCCAACCAGGCAGTGTTATCAAAATGTCCAAGGAAATAGAACATTCTACAAAAGGTTTCATGGCACTGAAATTAATTTATCAACATTTGACTTATAGAGATGGACATACTTATTCCGTAAAGCACGTTCATTTCACTTTCTATGTCCATGCTGGTAACTGATTCAATCTTTGGAGTTGTCTAAGGTCACCACCACTGAATGTGAATGTGTAAACTGAATTTAAGTGGAGAATGAAGATTGTCCTCCTCATCCCCATCATTCCACCAAGTACCCATGTCATCTGTTACTTCATTCAACCCACATACCATAACACTTTTCCTCAGAATAGATAAAATGGTGGGAACCTAAACCTGAACAGTTGCTAACACTGCCCCAGCAACGTCTGAAGGATTTGTAAGCAGTCTCTAGTCCAGCAAAGAAACTTATCTAGATTACCCATGGTGTGAAATGGGAAGATGGTGAGTATTGCTTATTTGCTGTCTCTGAACAATCTGTTCTTTATTCTTCTAAAAATTAGGCTTGGAGGTCCAGGTGACATCACTTAGTTTTGTTCTTCTTCCTTCTTTTGCTAATCCTCCTCCTGCTTTCCAGTATCTCATTTTCATCCTTCTCCCACTCCCTGAGTTCAGGTCAATTGTCCCCTGCCTCTGTAGTTCTTAGGTTCCTTCCCACACTGTGGTCAAGATCAGCACAGTCCATTTACCCAGCCACTTCTTCCTGGCTCCCATTATTCAGGATGGAGTGGCTCTGTGATATGTGTGTGTGTGTGTATGTGTGTGTGTGTGCGTGTATCACTGGCTCGCAAGGTTACAGAGGCTGGGAAGTCCCACAGTCTGCCCTCTTGCCCTCTGTAAGCTGAAAAACTAGGAAAGACAGTGATATAATGCAGTCTGAGTCTAAAGGCCTGAGAACCGGGGGAGCCAATCACACAACTCCCAGTCTAGGGTCAAAGTCCTGATAATAAGGGGACAGCTGGTACACAGAGTGTGTATACACACACACACACACACACACGCGCGCGCACACAAATATTTCACAATATGTTACATAATTACCTGTACTTAGAAGGGTAAGTATGGGAAGAATCATAAAGTGGATCAAGCCACTGTCGTCTCCCAGAATGCCCCTGTGTATACTTGAGTAGGGAATGTGAAAAATGAGGAGAGAATTCTTCACAGAAAGGCTAGGATAGCCATAATGGCAAGCACAAAATGGCAGTAAAGCGTAGTTGGTCCATGCCTGTTTTCACCTCCAGGGTGCCTTAACACACAACACAGCTCCTGAGCAATGGCTGTGGGAAGTGGCCACTCCGCATCTGCAGAACTGTCCACCCCAATCACGCACCAGACCATAACTGTTGAAACACATTTAAACAGAACCTCCAGTTTGAAGAGACTTATAAAGTGTTTTTTTTTTTTTTTGCCACAGGGAACATCTTTCAAGCTTGCAGAGACAATTCCCAGATGGGTTGTCTGTAGATGCAGTCTGGACTGGGGCTGTCTGTCACCTCCAGCTAGGGGGCAATCTGGCAGCACACAAAGACAGCATGGAGAAAAAAGGAAGATGGAAACAGTCGATGCAGCTCTTATTAGGTGGCCATCATTCCCATCTACTCCTTCACCTTTATTTGAAAAGTCTTCCTTATTTTGTTTTGTTGCTATTGTGTAGAGAAAATGCAGATTTAGTCTAGAAAATATTGCATCTGTTCAGATGGAGAACTGCACAACCCCCTTGAATTTTGTGTGAAATTTAAAATGTATGTGAAATATTTTGGAAAAAATACTGAATTAGCCATACAGTTAAAGAATTATATACATTACCATCAATTATTAGCATATATCATTTGGAAAATTTAACTCAAGCCAAAGCAATTTATCAATGCAATAGGAAAAAAAAGTCTAAAAATGTTTTGAAATGATGTTAGCACATGCAATTTATAGATGAGAAAACTGTGCTCAGAGGGAGGGATTTGCCAAGATTATATTGGTTGCAGAACCAGGGTTAGAGTATGTCATTTGCCTCCTTATCACTGCCGCTTCCTACAATATCATTACTTCCAATTGTTTAACACCGATCAAACAATTGATTTGCTTTTCAACAGGTAGCTGCTGTGTTATGTAAGCAGTGTGGGAAAGACATTTGCAAAAACTTATTAGGAATATAAGATATAACACCCTGGTTACTGAAGGAAACAGTTGTAGACCTAGCTGTACTTTCTCGAACATAGCAATCCTCAGATTAGTATAAGTAATTTGGTCAAGCACCAACTTAAAATCAATCATGGTGCAAAAAAGGATATGAAAGTTCAGTACATGCTGGGCACTGCACATAAAAATGGAAAAGGCACAGGCCTTGCCCTCAGAGAGAAACTTACAGTTATATACATCTCTCCAGTTCCTATATTTTCTATCCTTCTGGCCTAGAAGTATTCAAATATACAAAGACCCTAATAAAGAACGAAGTATTATTTTCAAATTTTTCTTTAAATATGTGTAAAATATTTTCCATTATTTTCAGTTGTCAATTAAGTTTGCAGTTTTAAAACATGTCATATTCACAGATGCAAACCATTATCTAAAGTGCCTAAGTGTAAAGGGAGTCTGTCTCTGCTGATTATTCTTAATCTCCCTGACTTCTCAACATTAGAGTGGCCTGGGGCTCAGTCTTCAGATATTTTCTTTTCTATCTACATTCATTTCCTCAGTGATCTCATCCAATCTCGTGACTTTAAATACCATCTATATGCTGACAATTTGCAAATTTATAACGTTAGCTTAGAACTTTCCCCTCAACTCCAGACATATATATCTAACTGCCTACTTGACATCTTCACTTCAATGTCTAAAAAAAAAAAAAAAAAAAAAAAATCAAAAACAAAACTCTCAAATTTATAACCTCTAAAACCATCGCCTTGATATATTCTGCTGTTCTTCTTGAAGGTATACTCATTTCAGTAAATGGTAATTCCATTCTTCCAGTTGCTCAAGTTAAAACCATGCAATCATTAACTCTTTTCTTCCTCTTATGTCCTACACAAATGTTCATGAAATCTGGGCTATACTTTAAAAATGTATCACTTGTCATCACCTCCACTGCTACCACCTTGGTCCAGGCCACAATAAACTTCTGCTTGGATTACCACTCTGGCCTCCTATCTGGTCTTCCTGTTTCCACTTTTGCTTACCTTCAATCTTTTATTAGGGCAGTAGCTAAGGCAATCATTCTACTTCTCCACTCAAATCTATCCTATGGTTTTCCATTTCACTCAGATAAAAACTCAGAATCTTTACAATCACCTATATGGCCCCACTTCACCACATTTGCTTTCCTTCTCTTCATTTCCTCTTGAACTCATCTTCTCCTACAGCCTGTACCCCTTGATCACTGGACACCATTGGCTGGAGCACTTGGTGTAGAATTCCTCAGGGCCTTTGCAGCTGGCAGTTATCTCTCTGCCTGGAGGGCTGTTCTCCAGATTCATTTGTTTCTTTTAAGTCTTCACTCAAGTGAAAACTTCCCCAGACACCTTATCTAAAATTGCAAACTATATACCAAAACACCCATTTGCAGAATGCATCAAGGCCATGATTTTAGAAGTAATAAATTTGAGGGTTTTATTTTTTTAGACATTGAAATGAAGTGTCAAATAGGCAGTTAGATAAAACACACACAAGTCCAGTTCCCCACTTGTTTTTGTAAGTAAAGTTTTATGTTGGATCATAACTATATCCATTTGTTTATGTATTGTCTATGGCTGTTTTCTTATGGCCCCAAGGGCCAAAAGTATTATCAAAGCTTGCCAATCCCTGTGAATGCAAGCCTCAGAAAACATGGGTCTTATTTTATGTTCTTCTTTGTCACTAGAGTCACAGGGTCATGACCCGTACATATTAGGTATTTGATAAGGATTTGTTGTCTGGTAAATGAATGACCAAATGAATGAATGAAGTATAACTGGATAAAGTTGAATTGGACTTCCATATGACTAAGGATGTTCAGCACATATTTTGGGATGTTTTCATGAGGTTTTTTTTGTTGTTGTTGTTTTTCAATGAGGAAAAATATTTCTTTATATCATTCATCCTAGGTGATGGGGGTAATTTCCCAGTATTTACTTAAAACAAAATGTAAAACAACTGGTAGAGGTATTGTTATTGTGCTCGTTATATTGTTACAGTCACCCCTATAATAGAGATATTAAATAAGCCCTTTGAGAGCAGTTACCTAGAGTGAAAATTGCCTGAGGTGCCAAATGAAATTACCTGTAGGACCTTTTCAGAACTGCTTGCATCTTGTTACCTACCAAGTGAGAGACAAAAGCTAACCCATTTTGAATGCAAGACTGTAGCAGGTTTTGGTCACTTAAGTCCAACAAAAAATATAGAGTCCTCTCTGGCTTTATACGTTTAAGTGACAAAATAATCTATGAAAAGGTAAGGTTGAGAGTATTTTGTTTGGTCTTTAATCTTTGATCTCTGGTGGCACTGGGAATTTCAGTAGTAAAACCAAAACCAATGTCTCTCTTCTTTTCTGGGGAACCAGCCACAAAGGAATTGGCACAAAAGAAACTTCTCTTTAGAGGGAGGGGTCTAGACTCTTAGAGGAAGGAAATTTTCTCTCTTTTATATGACACCCCGATACTCCATTCAAAAAACATGGATTTCTGGGTTAGACTGATTGATGGCAAAGATGACAAAACCTTGAGCAGTCTGTTAGCTTGAGCTGAAAAATGTGCTCAGCTAACTGCCTTAAACATTTTAAAATATAACTTGCTAGCTGTAGTAAAGGCTGTCGAGCTAAGATTTGGGATTAATTGTTCACTGTTCAACATGATTTGTGAATAATTGCAGAACCATAGCAATTAAATTGTACTTTCTACAAAACAGGCAGCACATGCCTCCTGCTTTAGAAAGACCACATTTGTGTGTGTGTGTGTGTGTGTGTGTGTGTGTGTGTGCGTTTGCAGATTAGCAAACCTTTGTAATCTATTTGGATGTACAGGTGACATCTCTTTTTGAGTCTTCAGGACCCTGGGACCTCTGGGATATGTGCTATGTCATAAACTTGAATGATGAAAAAGCAGCAGGGCTCCTTCAGCCTCTAATTGGAACCACTCAATGTGGCAAAGAAACTGAGCAACTCTTTATTATTCCATTTAATGGGTTTTTTTACATTCACAAATCATTCATCAGTATCATCTGAAAATAAAAAATGATAAGCACACTGATATTTGGCACAATACATCCAGTTTGTTACCCAAGAGTTGTGTCTAGGTACAAAAGTATTAGCGATGAAGTCATACCCTGGAGAGGATGCAAAAGGGGACTTGTTCTTCAATTCTGGCTGAATTCCCAGGTTTTGGCCAGTGTGAGTCTACCGGAATCAGTGATAATGTTTTCTGTCATGGTTGTAAAATACTTTTCAGAGAAACATAAAGTTTTTATGAGAAGAATAGTAAAAGAGATAACTTCTTCTATGCCTGGGGGTTAATATTTGTTCTTGTTGGCTCATTTGAGGATAGCAGAGGTTGAGATGGGGAAATGAATGCACAAAGCTTCAAGTTCCCTCTTGCTGCTGCTCAGTGTGCATAGTAACTTCCAGATAGGCACAACTGCCCCAAATTTAGAAGCCCTGATAAATCCCTAAGTCATTAGATAGAAGCATTGGCACTCACCCGCTTTGTGTAAATCATAGGCTCCATCACATCCTTCACCCCCATCCTGCCACAGACTCCCCTCCACTTCTTTCCTTTTTTTCCCATTAGGAGGAGAGAATGCTTTGTGTGATAGGTTTCCAGGTTTCAAATATTATTTATGTAGAATAGTTTATTGTAATATGACAGTGACGTTTAGCGACCTTCCCAAAGAATGGGAATGTTAGGTTGCTCCAACCACATGCTGTCAAAGACTATTTTAAGTGCCCTGTTTCATCAAGTAAATGCAGTTAGTTAAATTGAATTTGGAAGATTTTCTCCTCTTTGTGATGAATAGAGAATGATTATCATACCTGTGATACTCCTGACTTCCCTTTTGTACAAGTAGAGTAGTCATTCTGATCTTGAAGTTTATTAGAGCTTTAAGCTGTCAGGTTATTACTGTCAGTTTCAAGAAAAGAAAGAGTTACTGATGTAAAATTAATTTATTGAATGGAATTGTTTTGCCCTCAGGGAATAACATCACCATTTAATTTAATTTCCCCATCATATTGTCTCATTTGCAGAGGAAAAAATAACTTTTCTTTTTAACAGAATAAAGTGCATTATGCTGAATGGTGTACTTCATCCTTACAGGTTTTACTTGTTCTAGATCATCAGTTGTCATAACAACGTGATATATTGTGCAGTAACTCTTGCTTGCTGAATTTGGGAAAACAGCATTGGTTCAGATATTTACTTATAGGAAAATGTTAGGAGGATTTAGTAACATTTATAGAAGTTCTTCTCTGGCTACTTTTTCCCAATATTAAACAATTTCACTATGGACTGTCCTATACAAAAATATTTTTGTAAAGCACATTTTTTAATATTTTTAAATAAGCTCTGAAATCACAAATGTCCTTGTCACTAGTGATGTTCTCAATGTTTGCTCAAGGACACAACGATGGCCCATTGGGATTCAGAACACAGGTATACTTGGCCTAGTAGGTGGGATTGGAAGGACATGGATACAAACACTAAACAAAGAGCCTAGCATTTAAGCCACTTTTCAAGGAGAAGCCTGCAGAAGTACTGGAGGCAAAGGTGGAGTCATGGAGAAGATTCTCTTGATGCATGAAACACTAAGACTCCTTTGAGCCCTAGTCCCAGAGGATATTTCTTTGCAGACAGCAAGCAGTTAAGTATCAGACTAGAAAGTTTTGTCATGTATACATAGATCCAGGAAAATAAATAAACTATGCTAGTTACAAAATGAAATCCACAAGGACTTCATTTCTCTCTTTGTGTGTATTCTATTAAAGCATCACGGTCTCAATATCTCCTCTCTTCCTCCTCAAAATGAGCTGTAATGGAAAATCAATATTCATCTGACAAACACTTTTTGGGCACTTATTATGTAAAATGCATAATATTTACCTCTACAGTTTGTAAGAAGATTCAGAGCGCACAATTTATAACCTCACACAGTTTGCAATCAGATACTAAAGACAGTACAACTATACCAAGAATACAGCCTGGTAACAGAGCAGATGTCCAGGTCACGTATGCACAAGGTACAGCCGTACCAGCTCTTAAAATATTGTATATATTCAAACTGGTTAATAAATGCTGTCCCGCACAAGTGCCCATCCCCAGCCGGACCCCCCAGCCCTACTTCAAGGACCTTCATTTCCCCAATTCTTCCTCTGACAACTGAAGTATTAAACACCTGCACGGCAAGAGGTCATGAAGGACCCTGCTTCATTGAAGGAACTCATTCTGACTGATAGGCATCCAAACTAGTACCAGTTTTTAAATATTTTGAATATTTTAAATATTTTGAATTTCTAGCAAAAAGTACTCTTAGAGTTGCAAACTTTTGCACACACAACTGCCTATTGTCATTCAAGAATGATCATATGTCAATAATTACGTCTGGTTCATCCATGCAAACAAGTGTTACAGAAATTCAAAGGAAAGAGTGATTATACCCTGTTGTGTTGAGAAGGTATCTTGACCCTAACTTGGTGGCCCTCAAATTTCAGCATACATCAGAATCGCCTGGAAAGCCTGTTAAGACACAACTTGCAGTAGGGCTGGGCAAGTGCCTGAGAATTCTCATTTCTGACAACGTTCCCAAGTGTTGCTGCTAGTCTTGGAATCACTGAGAGCATAGCAGCTTTCCATCCCTCTTGAAAGAAAGAGTTTTTTAAAAATTATTATTATCATATACTTCTTATAAGCCAATAAGGAAAAGATGAGCCTCTCAATTAAAAAAATTGTCAACATGCTATGTTGGAAAATCACCAAAGAAAAATACAAATGGACAATTAATACAAAAAGTAATAGCCACTAGGTATCAAAGGCATGTAAATTAAAGAAATAAAGCATCACTTTTGGATAATCAATAGTCTAGATGGGGAAATCTTAGTAATAATGTTAAAAAAAAGTTAGAGAGAAATGGATGCTCTCATAAACTACTAGTGGGATTACAAATTGCTAAAACCTTTCTGAAAGGTAATTTGGCAACATGTATCAAAAATCTCTCTAATACTTATGCTCTTTGCTCAAATAGTTCTACCTCTAGAAATTAATGCCAGAGACCTCATCAGAGCTGTATATTAGGATTTATACATGAATGTTCATCAAAGCATTATTTATAATAAAAATTAATCTAAATATTTAATCCATAAGATCCACAAGGTAGGATATTATAAACCATTAAGAAAAAATTCTTAAAGGTTATTCTTAAATGGCAAAAAATGAATAAAGTTAGAAGTAGAGCTATAGATAGAGCAAAACTCCAATTTATGCATAAGCTATCACACATGCAGTACCTATAGACATAGATACTTGGAAGAAATAGTGGAAGTGATTAGGATTAAAATGTTAACCACTGTTAACTCTGGCTGATGAGATTACAAAGAATTTTTCATTTTCTGGCATATTTCTTCATTTTCTAAATCCTCCCATGATGAACTTTGTAAGGAGTGGTCCCATGGCTCCAAAGGTTCATTGCTGTTGGAAGAGTAAATTGGTAAAATTTTCTGGTTAAAATGTTTTTGCTCTTTGACCTGGTGATTGCATTCTTAGGAATATAGCCTGCCAAAATAATCAGATACACAATACATACAACATTAATCTGGAAAAGCTCATTGTAGCAGTATTGATAGTAAAACTTAACCATCTTACTAAATGTTCATTAGTTGAGGAAGAATTAAATACACCGTGGTTTACCATAACATAGAATTCTAAGCAGCCATTTGAAAGAACATCCTGCTGAAGATTAATGTGCTGAAAAAAATAGTCATTGTCTAATGCTAAATGAAAACAAAGCCAATATATAAGCTATGTACAATATGATCCCACTTAAAAATAATCAAGTAATTATGCAAAGAAAAAGACTGGAAGGGGTACATCCACATGCCAACAATGTTTATCTTATTGTGAGTGATTTTTATTTTTTATATATATTTTTCCAGTAGTCTAACAAATTTTAAATAAATACATAACGTTCCTGAAAGCATTGCTAAAGGAGTATTAAACCATGAGACTGCCAGCTTTTTCAATATCAAAGCTCCTTTTCTAAGGTAGTAATTGTTCTTCCAGCCATTTGTGCTGCTGTTTTTTTATAGACCATTTAAAATGCAGAAGTTCAACAAAAAAAGAATAATTCACTTGGAAATTTTTTTAAATGGCTAAAATGATTTTTAAAAAGGAGTTCTTGTTTATCTGATTGGAAAATAGTAGCCCAAGCATCACTTTCCCAGAATAGAGACCCTCTGCATAAATATCTTCTGGAGGACAGTGCCTTCTTGAGGGCTTCAGTCAGTAGTTCTGGCCAAAAGTTCAGAGACACAAAGCCATCGAACTCACCTAAGAGAGTCACATCTTAGGTATAGATCTGCACATCTCTCCTTGCAAGTCACTCTGGAAAGCAGTAGGCAGTAAATACTACATGGGAGTTTAGCTGGGAGCAAAATGAGAAGTATGGAACTGGTAACACCCTGCTATGAGGTGACCAGCTGGTGCCCCATCTCTTCCTTTAGTGAACTGCCAGCACAAAACAGGCTATCCGGGGCCCCTGCCTCCCAGGAAACCCAGAGGTGTTGGGCACTTGACCCAAACCAGGCCAATCAAACTCTTCTCTCTTAGGACATTCCATGGGTGATGCTGGAATGACCTAAAGAGACTCTCCATGGGTTGCAACTATTGAATTCTCTAGAATTGGTCTCATTCTTTAACTGAGTCCTGGTTATTTAACTTTCCCTTCAGTTCTGGAACCTAATTTCCTTCCAATAAAGTCCTCATTTTTAATTATTTATTTACTTACTTATTTTTAGAGAGGAAAGAGAGTGATGGGGGGCGCAGAGGGAGACAGGGAGAGAGAGAGAGAAAATCTCAAGCAGGCTCCACACCCCCTGCAGAGCCCAAAGCGGGGCTCGATCCCTCTATCCTGAGATCATGACCTGCGCTCAAGTTAAGAGTTGTACACTTAACTTACTGAGCCACCCAGGTGCCCCTAGGTGGCTCTTTGTTTTTAATTATCAATGACTATTTCTATAACTTACAATCCAATGTGTAGCTGAAACTCAAACTGTGTGTAGAGAAGGAAAAGTGAGGTTGGAAGAGAAAAGAGCAAAGGCTCTGGTGAAACCTGGTCAACTGCATCTATTAAAGCCTAACAGAGTATGCCTGGGTACACCCCGTTAAGGGACATCTTGAGAATGGACTTCTTACTCAGTCCACTCTTGAGGCTTTGGCCTTACTGACCAACTTCCTTTCTCTCAGAAGTGTCAGGTGGTTTCCTGCCTCAGTGTGATCTTGGTAAAGGCTCTCTCCCTCTGCTGGAAGTATTACCATCATCGCCAGCACTACCCTTCAACTAGTGAAGTCCTAATTGTCTTTATGATCTTAGTTAAGTATCATTCCTTAGAGAAATCTGTGTCACAGAGACAAAGTAAAGTCAGATCTCTCAAACTTCTTGAAGGCATTAATAGTAATTATAATTAAATTATTGACTTTACAGTTAGGCACTCAATGTTTGTCCACTCTGCTATAATATGAATATGCATCCCATGACTGTACAGACCATAGCTTTTTAAGATAGCCTGATGTCATATCCATTAGCATGTATCCAGTTCCTAGAAAGCCTTACGTCTGGTAGGTAATATCTGTTGAAGGAATAAATGATCTGATGAGATAAGGTATGTGAAATCTTGTGAAAAAATAATATAAGAGGATGAATATACGGGGTACAATAGAGTTCCATACTCCAAAATGAGTACATTTTTGTAACTTCTTTTCCCAATATCGCATTTCCTGTACATTCCTGTGGGACACTGAATGTCCCCAAACTTAAATGCCTTTCCTTCTGAGGAGTGGTTTGGAAGAGGATAGTTTCAAAATTGCAGCCTGAAAGGTGGCCGTGTCTCAAAGAGTAACAAGTAGAATCAAAGTGCAGCTTTCAGTCACCCACACACCCCGAAGACACTCCAAATAACCCAAGGTCATATTTAAGACAGTGTATTTTCTACAGGCCCCTGAATATCTGAGTCACTTAAGCATCAGACTCTTGGTTTTGGCTCTGGGCATGGTCTCAGGGTTGTGAGATCGAGCCCCAAGTCAGGCTCTGGGGTCAGCAGGAGTCTACTGGAGATTGTTGCCCTCTGCCACTTCCCACCACTGTGGGAATGCGTGCTCTCTCCCCCTTCTCTCTCAAATAAATAAATACATCTTTAAATAAATAAATAAGTACACAAAACTGTATTTTCTAAACAAATGTAGCCTTGAGATAAGTGGCTCTCCTACAACAGGATTTTCACCCCTAACCCATCTTCCATAGACTCTGGAGATGGTACTTTTGTTGAGGCTGTTAGTTTGATACCTCCTGTGCTACAGATCAGAAGACAGGAAACAGGTGCCAAAGCAGCTAGTGCCCTGACCCAAAGAATAATGGGGAATTAATGTTTGTACTGGAGAGTGAGGAGAACAGGGACCCGGCATTATCATCTGAACTGCAGGAGAATTATGTTAACAAATCCAGTGTAAGAACAAAGAACAATTCACAGAAGAAACAAATCATCAAGAATGCACCTGGCACAATGATCATGTTCTTTGCCGTTTTAGTTACGCCACTAGGAAGGTAATAGCAATATTTGTCCATGCAACAAAGATACAATTTTACAATTATTTTCCTGATAAAAACAGCTTATTTCTCTTCCAACTGGTTTGGGGATTTTTTTGTTTTTGGGTTTTTTTTTTTTTCCCTTCGTTTACAAGCTCTGGGAGAGAAGCTTGAAATAATATGAAAGTTGTGAATAAGAAAATACAAGCACAAACATTCCTTTGAAATATTCTTAATAAATTTTTAAATTAATTTCCAGGCTGATAGGTCTAAGGAATCGATTTAAACTATTTAACTCACCATGCAAGAATGAAATTATTAAAAAAAAAAAAAGAGGCAAGCTGAAAAATTTTGAAGGCTATGTGCAGAAAGCCTTCAGCAGACAGCAGGAAGGAAAACTGCAGGCTTATAATGGGATTAGGAGGGTTTTTTTCCTCTTGGAAAAGTGCTCGCTGAAGAGTACTAAGAGGTCCAATTAAAAACCCCATTATACTCTTATGAATAGTTGAGATTTCAAAAACTCATCCTAAGATAAGAGTTCTAACCAGCTCATACTAGCTGATGCTAACCTGGTTGAGAGTTTTGTTTTGCTTTTAAATCATATTTTTTAGTTTATCTTTTCAGAAGTTTACATTATAGGTGCTAGACTATCTCTCTTCCCTTCAAAATGTGTCCATTCCAGGATTTTCTACATACATACAAATAAATACCAACTCTGTTTGTTCCTATTACTTCTCCAGTAAAAAGAAGAGTATCCTCATTATATTATAGCTTTGGTCTCTTGGTTTGAGCAAAAAATAATAGAATCAAGGAGAAATCTAAATTTTTCAGGCAATTGATAAAGTCTTATTTTATGCAAATAGAAACCAATGTCAAATGCTCTCTTTTGGGCGTACATCTAGATCATAGGGGTAGAAAACCCTTTAGCATCCAATCTCTGCATTTCTAGCTAAAATGCTTGGTGGAAAGTGTGGGTTTGACAAATATTTGGGTTATCTGATGAGAGTAGTGTTCCTCCCAGTGGTGTCTTGTTCTTCTGATAATTCATATTCCTTGTATTGGGAAATTAAGAGCAAAGCATTACTTCTAGCCTAGGTATCTTTTTAATACAACTCAATTCAGTTCAATTCAATTCTACCTTGCAACTATTTATTGACCCTTACCCTCTCCAGAACTGTATGTTAAGTAAGACCAAGAACCTTACTACTTGATTCCTTTAACAATTCATCTACTCTTCATTTATGGGATAGAAATAAAGCATTCACCTAATTGACCATATAGATCTCTGCGTTTCTCTCTGTCTCTCTCTCTTCATCTCTCTCTGTCTAATACATATTATTATGTATTATTATATTGTATACACATATATTTTCTATTTATCTGTCTAAACATCTATTAAATATCGAATCTATTTAAGTATCTTTCTATCCACTCATTTTAGGAGAATTTCACAAAGAATTTTTAGAGAAAATTTAGGAAAATAAATTCTACTTATATAGTTCCTTACCCTACATAAGCTTACACACTCATTCACTCACACCCACATGCACACTCACACGCATTTTTTTCCTTATTTGAATCAGCCACCACAGCTGCCAGTGCCTCAGGGGCTTTAAACATCAATCAGTTTCACAGCTGGAGGCAGAGTGATCTACAGCAATAAAGCTTAAAGTGCTTCCTTTTCTGATATAATTTGATTCTTCCATTAGAGCACACATTCTTTCTATTTTTTTTTAAGCTAAAGCAAATGTTCTCTGTCCATACCAGGGCAAATAAATGGTTACTTTAAAGAAGCAGAAGGTATTACTCCCCAGTTAGGATGCTGGGTGGAGAAAATCAATCCAATACTCCTTACTTCTGTACTGCTGAGTTTCTCACCTTTGTATCTAGGAGATTTGCCAATCTCCTACTTCCTCAGGGCTGCCAGTGACCTTGGTTCTGTTGGTCTGGGAGTGGATTCTGGTAGTTATAATAGAACAGGTAACAATGGCTTTATTGAATATGTTCTTGGGTTTCTAACTCTGTAGAATTCAATGATATACAAAAGGTGTTATGATAATCACTGCTCTATTTTTTTTCAGTATGGGATCCAAAATGCTTAAGTTTCAGTTTCTCCACCAGCTAGAAAGCACTCCTTGGATCACCAGTTTTAAATTATCTTACCCTTGATTTATTTCTATCTTTACCATTGTCTCTCTGACAAGCTCACTGTAATCATTACTCTTTAGTGTTGTAGGTTTCTTTAATTTTAAAAAGTACTAGAAAGGGTAGAAAGGGACCTAAATTTCACCAAACTTTGACAATGATACATACCTGCAAATAATTAATTGTTTTCAATAAGGATGTGCTTTCGAAGATTAATCATGAGAGTGGGTCAGAATCCTGCTGTGGACCATGACCTTATGCTTCTGTTCCTATCTAAAGACAGAGGAATATTTGGGTTTATTTTGCTTTTTCTTTCCCAAAAGGATAGAATTTTGGCAACAAAAATCCAGATTGATTTTAACAAAATGAGCAAACACATCTCAACTGGAAGCTTGCTCACCCAGTCCGTCTGCCACCGCCACTACCCCTTTCCAGCTGAATACTGCCTGCCGCAATTCTCTTGGCTCTACCAAAGTTTCTCTCCTTTTCTCTTGCTTTATTTTAAGCTTGATAATCCCTTAGAAATTGTTTAGGTGAATCTTCATTCATGCAGTCTGTTTAATAGTCGGAAAACATGAGTCTAGAAAGTCCGTTTATACCAAACTTCACAAAGATGGAATCTGAAAATATGAACACTAAAGGATCCTCAGAAATCCTTAGCCCTGTACTCCTCTAGCTCAGTCCTTTTTAAAGGTGAGAAATACGAAGCTCAGAAAGTTTAAATGGCCAACTAAAGGACACACAGGTAGTTATTTATCAAACTGAAATTTGGGCCCCAATTATCTAAATTCCCATTGCTATGGACTGAATTTTCCACCCATCCCCTTCATATGTTGAAACCCTAACCCTCAAAGTGACAGTATTTGGAGATAGGACCTACAGAGAAGGTAATTACGTTTAATTGAGGTCATAGTGGTGAGATCTAATCTGAAAGGGCTGATGCTTTATATAAAGAGGAAGAGACACAAATATTTTTTCTCCGCATTATGTCAGAAGATAGAAAGTGACCATCAGCAAGCCAAGAAGAGCACTCTCCCCAGGAACAGACCCTGCTAGAAACCTGGACTTTCCAGCCTCTAAAATGATAAATAAATAGATAAATTTTAGCCACTAAGTCTCTGGTATTCTGTTCTGGCAGTCCTGTTTAAGACATCTAACTTTCCTTTTCTTTTCTTTCTTTTTTTAATATTTTATAACTACATGCTGAGCTCAAATCTTTTATGAGAGATCCAGTTCCACCATTGGACATAGTAGAATATGAAGGGTTTCTAATAAAAATGTGTTTACTGGCAGAGCACACAATTAGTATTGTGCCTGCTGCCCGTGTCCGGACCACAGCAGACAGCATCAGGAGAAGAAGGAAGTTAGACTCCACCAGTTTTATTATGTCAGATTTGTCTAGCTTCAATCTCACATGGATGGAGTTAATTTTCATTTATTTTTATTCTGCAGTGTCTGTTCCTTGGTTTAGTTCTTCTAAATTGGTGTGATACCTACTACCTGGTTTTATTTCCTTTCTCCTGATCTTCCCTTTCCATCTTCTCCTCCCTCTTTCTTTCTTTCCTAGGGTGCTGCATGAATTCTGTCAAAAACTCTACAATCTATTATGGAAGTTTTTCTCTACTCAGGATTCACAAGGAAACCCTTCTTGAATAAATGCCTCTGTCTCTGAGACAAAGACAATAGAGAAGAGAGCGAGAGAGAGAATTGTGTCCCCACTTGGACCAGAGTGAAAAATTAGTTTTTCCCCAGGTGACTGCTTTGCAATAATTTTTAGGAAAGCCAATGTTTCTCATATTTGAAATAAAATTTTATAAAATTAAGAGATCTTCTTAGAATTATAAATAACTAATAATCACTGGCTCACATATTTGTTTCTGAGTTCTTAATTGGCTAAGGTACTTAAAGAAAAAAAAAAGAAATATATCTTACTCAATCATCCTAAAATTTTGCTTATGTGCCATTTTTCTGTTCTAACCCATCTCATCGACCTTTTCTTCTTGAAGAAGGAAGTAAAACTCCTAGGCCTGGCCCCTGAGGCTCTTCATGACCAAGTTCCTTCCTATTCTCCCAGCCTTGATTCTCATGGGTCCCTTACAAGTTTCCTTGCCCCTGACAAACTGGTTGATCCCTCGTTTTCCCAAGTCACAATGTGCTTTTCTATCACTTTGTCATTTCTTCTAAACTGAAATGTCTTCTTTCTTCTCTGCCACTCAAATACATTCTATCTTTTCTTCAACATTAGGTCCCATGGCCCCATCTCTTTCCCTAGATAATTCCACAGTGATTCCTCCTTTCTTGTTCCTTCCCTACATTTAGTCTGTATTAGTCTGAATTTGTTCCTCCCTTGCTAATCTGTCATAGCATTTATCTATGACTGTGGAGGCGCTGGCTCCTTAAGAGTCAATGCTTTCTAACACTACTTGAGCACCTGACACAGTGCCATGCACATTTCAGATGCTCCTTAGATTTGTTAATGGCGTTAATGAACTTGTTCTGTAACTATTCTTACTGCCATCACTCGCTACCTAATGTGCATGAAGCAATTATCATCCAGCAAGTGCTGAGCCAAGTATCTTACATCAGTTCCTGCATTTACTCTTCCCTCAACCCTCCGAGGTAGGTCCCTTTTACTGTTTCACAAATAAAGAAAATGAGGCTTGAGATGCCCTAGTAGAATGATTATTTCATGACTAAATGCATGGTGGGGAAAGGGACTGGCTTGTGCCTTCTCCATATCAGATACTCAATAGACATTACATCACTTAATTTTCACAACTGTTTTGTGACATGGTTTCGTCTCCCAGTGAGAAAACCCAACTCCAAAATGTTAGGTAGCCAAGGTCAGGAAAGGTTTCAGATGTCAGATTCCTCCTCTTTAAGGATAATTGTCTTCAGTACCTGCTTTTGGGGTTTGGGAAAGAAAAACGCTATATTGCAATGTAATATTTTTTAACTGAACTTAAATTACATCCTCCTTTTAAATAAGAATCACCAAATGCAGATTGAAGAAGTAGTTTATGGGCATTTAAGAAATGAAAAACCTACTTTAACCAATTAATGGATATCATTCCACTTGTACATAGGGAAAATAAACTCCCTGAACTTTGAAACCATTTCATGTAATTGATTTTAGGTTGTTAGTGTGAAGAAAAACCCAATTCGAGTAGCTGGTTCAAGGTATGGCCCAGAGCTTCTGAACACAGAGCACTTGGCAGAGAGCACGTCTGGAGTCTGCCAAGCAGAGGGATGGGTCTCTTCAGAGAAATACTACATTTTAAAGGAAAGAATTTTCTCCCCCCTCTTCACAGCATTTTCAAATCTTGGCACTAAAGAGGGGGAAAAAAGGTATGTCTTTTCTTTGAAATACTGGCTTTTTCTGAAAAGACCACCCTCTCCCCAAGCCTTGGAAACTTCAAACACTCTGACGGAGAAGTCAGAACTCCTCTGGTTGAAGAAGCTGTTATCTTGAAAGCTGCTACAGGCTATAAGCTCTTAGAGGGTCCTGGAGCTCAGAGTCTGTTTGTATTCATTTTTAATAAGCTAAATGAAAAGTGGAAGAGAATTCTGAGTGTGTGTATAAATGCATACATATGTGAATATCCATATATGCATACATTCTTGCTGTTTAATATTATAAATAGATAAAATTTAGTTAAATATGCACCTTATGAATTGAAGTATTTTTTAAAAAAAGAAATAACCTTCAAATACAGATGTAAATTTATTTGAAAAATTGTGATTAGGCTTTTTCCTAAATATATTCTTGTAGAAAATTTCCTGTGAAATTTTAATTGGATTTCATACTTTTGTCTTATTTTTATGTACTTCATATTTCACTACTCTGTAAGAATTTGACACAATTTCCATGTGTTTCTCTTACCTGATATTATAGTTTAAATACATTTTAAATGCATGAATTAAAGGGCAAAATCCAAAGTCATTGACTAAGGTGAATATTAATTTTAATGCAGCTTCTCTATTTTTGGCACTTCTACCCTGTGGATACTTCCTATGTCTCCTTGGCCCATCTAATTGTTGCCCTCGCTTTCTACATAGAAAAGGTCCTAGGGACGCCTGGGTGGCTCAGTGGTTGAGGTCTGTCTGCCTTTGGCTCAGGGAGTGATCCCAGGCCAGGGATTGAGTCCCACATCTGGCTCCCTGCATGGAGCCTGCTTCTCTCTCTGCCTGTGTCTCTGCCTCTCTCTGTGTCTCTCATGAATAAATAAATAAAATCTTTAAAAAAAAAAAAAGAAAGAAAAGGTCTCAAATTATGCATACACACACACACACACACACGTACCTAACTATCCTATAAATGCATTCAGAGAGGAAAATAATGGCCAGAGCATTGAATTATAGCCCACGGTGTTTTGTTTTCCTGCGGTTCCCTTAACTGTACCCCTCCAGGACTTCCAAAGTCTTGAAGAGGAGCATAATGTTTCTTTGGGCTACCTGGGACACTCTCTGGACTTTACATCCCCTCTATTGACTTTCTACTCTAGCTCTAGCTGTAGCAACCAATCTCACACGGGGGTAACTAGAAATATCTGGCCTCAAGTAGCACCTCCTTTGAGACCAAGGGCTTCTTTGATGACTTGCAACATACTGTGTGAACCAATAAGGCATTTTGGCACAGCACAAAGGAGTATAAGGAGTCAGGTCCCCCGTGGAGTTGACCAGGGACCAATGACAGATACAATAAAATGGATAAATACATCCTTCAGGTGAACAAATCGGAACTGCATCTTATACACTTCAGAGGGTCTCCAACAAAATGGGGGCCCGTTCTCTCAGTAGTGACTAACTTAATAATCTATCCATGAACTGACTTTTCCTTCTGAATGTCCTATTACACCACTGGTTCTCAGCTGTGGATGATTTATCTCCCCCTCTCTCCGTTTTCAGGGTATTTGGAAATGTCGGGAGACCTTTTCAGTTGTCACGACTTTGGAGTAGAGGCTATTGGCATCTAGTGAATAGGAGGCAGGGATGTTACTAAATATCTTACAATATATATAGTAGCCCCTACAACAAAGAATTACCTGGATCCAAATAAAAGGCCCCATTTTTAAAAAGATTTTATTTATTTATTCATGAGAGCCACAGAAAGAGGCAGAGACACAGGCAGAGGGAGAAGTAGGCTCCCCGCAGGGACTCAAACCCAACACTGCAGGATCACGACTTGAACCAAAGGCAGACGCTCAACCACTGAAACACCCAGGTGCCCCAAGAGCCCCATTTTTTTTGGGAAATCCAGACAAAGACAGAGGTTACTAGGTTCTAGCTATATTATCAATATCTCCTACAAAGTATTTTTGATTTAAAATATGTGTGTTTGTGCACATGCATGTGTGTATATCAGCTGTCCACCTCAAATTGCTTTCTTAGACTAGCCAAAAATATTCCATTGTCAGTTTTTTTTTTTAAGAACTGTATTTATTTATTTGAGAGAGAGCACGGGGTGTACGCACAGGTTGGGGGTTGAGAGGCAGAAGGAGGGAAGAGAAAGAGAATCCTCGCTGAGCAGGGAGCCTGATGAGAAGCTCGATCCCAGGACCCTGAGATCATGACTTGAGCCGAAGGCAGATGTTTAACTGACTGAGCCACCCAGCACCCCTCCACTGCCCTTTTAATTTGATGCAAACAGGTCTGGGGGCTGAGGGGAAGAGCTCAATTAAAATGTAATGATACTTAAAAACTTAATAAAAAATGAAAAAATCTAATGACACTTCAAAAAAGGAGGCTGAAAATCAGCAATTTATGTTCAACATGAATGAGTTTTACAGTAATTGGGTCTGGATGGCGGCTATGAAGCCAAAGTTTTCACAAAGCTTTCCATGAATCGAGACTCTTCTTTTACTAAATGGCAATTCCAACTTTAGTTTTTGAAGGGAATGGTAATTTTTTTTTTTTTCTCTCACTGCACTGTGAATTCTTTGGAGACAGGGTCTTGTTTCATCTATGAATTTCTCAGAGATTCTGGGTTGCCTCTGCCAAGCAAATGTTCAATTAGTTAGTGATTTTGTGACACAGCCAACGTCATGGCCTAGTCCCTTGATTCTTTTTTTTTTTTTTTTTGTAATTTGTAATTTTTTAAATTTAAATTCAACTTGCTAACATATAACACCCAGTACTATCCCATCAAGTGTCCTCCTTAATGCTTGTCACCGTTACCCTATCCCCCACCCACCTCTGCTTCCACAACCCTTTGTTTCCCAGAGTTAGGAGTCTCTTGTGGGTTTGTCTCCCTCTCTAATTTTTCCCACTCAGTTCCCCTCCTTTCCCTTATAATCCCTTTCACTATTTCTTATATTTTACGTGTGAGTGAAACCATATGATTATTGTCCTTCCTTGATTGACTCATTTCACTCAGCATAATACCCTCCAGTTCCACCCTTGTTGAAGCAAATGGTGGGTTTTCGTCTTTCCTGATGGTTGAGTAATATTCTATTCTATATATACACCACATCTTCTTTATCCATTCATCTGTCGAACAACATCATGGCTCCTTCCACAGTTTGGCTATTGTGGACATTGCCGCTATGAGCATTGGGGAGCAGGTATCCTGGCATTTCACTACATCAGTATCTTTGGGGTAAATACCAGTCATGCAATTCCTGAGTCATAGGGTAGCTCTATTTTTAACTTCTCGAGGAACCTTCATATCGTTTTCCAGAGTGGCTGCACCAGTTTGCATTCCCACCAACAGTGCAAGAGGGTTACCCTCTCTCCACATCCCCTCCAACATTTATTATTTCCTGCCTTGTTAATTTTCCCCATTCTCACTGGTGTGAGGTGGTATCTCCTTGGGGTTTTGATTTGTATTTCCCTGATGGCAAGTGATGGCACTTTCTCATGTGCTTGTTGGCCATGTGTACGTCTTCTTTGGAGAAATGTCTTTCCATGCCTTCTTCCCATTTCATGATTAGACTGTTTCTTGGGTGTTGAGTTTGATAAGTTCTTTATAGATCTTGGATACTAGCCCTTTATGTGATATGTCAACTACAAATATCTTCTCCCAGTCTGTAGGTTGTCTTTTAGTTTTCTGATTATTTCTTTTGCTTTGCAGAAGCTTTTTATCCTGATTAAGTCCCAATAGTTCATTTTTGCTTTTGTTTCCCTTGCCTTCATGGATGTATCTTGCAAGAAGTTGCAGTCCCTTGATTCTTAATGCACTACTATTTCCAAGGAATATGGATGGCCTGGACTGTTTAACACAAAGATGACTAATTAAGCAGGGCAATCATTCTATTGCCATTTAAAGCAGCATTCTTTGTCATCTCTAAGGATGTGTTTCCTCTTTTTCTATCATTTGGGGTCTTTAAAAGTTCATTTCCATCAACATTTCTGTTTAAATATTATCATCAGATCAGTCTTATTTCCCAAACCTTTAAAGAAGGATCTCAAAATTCACTGAGTTTGTTTCTACTCTCAGGATGCAAGATGACAAAATGACTTCTCCTAAGAGAGTTGGTTCCTTTCAGATATGGGTTAAATTTCTGGATTCTTTAAACCCCTCTACATCTACAAAGTTGGTCAAATGAGAAGAAAACCTTTTCAAAAGCATTCTGATCTTCTAATTATACTCTGAACGGGAGATGTTTGCCTCATCATTCAATTAAATCTTAAAAGTTCAGTAAAATTAAGGAGAGAGGACTCTGCTCATTTTTCTGTTGTTGCTAAATTTGATTTGCAATTTGAGACAGTGTATATAGTTCAACTAAACTGAGTCCCTCATTTCAGGAATCAGAGACTCTAACTTCCTTATGGGCAGAACTCAAGGAGCCTGCCTTGATCACCGGTAGATTGTGTTGCTTCCTCTAAGCAGAATTTTCTTTAATTACAGAGCAGTGGCATTGCTGCCTTGCACTTCTGCTGTGTCTTCTAAAGAGCCAATCATGGCATTAGTATCAGACACAGCACTCAAGTGGAAGAGGAAAACAAGAACATAGGCGGGTGAGCAAATTATAATTTTTCATTCTTACAATGCATCTTCTCAAAAAAGAGAAATGATGCATTAGCTTGAATGAACTTCTGACTTCTGATCTTTGGCTAGGAACCCCTTGGTCTTCTCCTTCCCATGGAGGGACAATAATATAATATTCATTCTCCTGAAACATCAGCAGAGGTTTAAAGGATCCCTGTTACGAACACATCCTGGGGACACAAAAATGGCTTGGAAGCATGTAATAGTTTTATTAATTCATCTTTATAATGTATCATTAAAAGTGAGCCCAGAGCAACCTACCTGTTGTGGATTCTTGCTTCAAGCTTTCTCTGTGCTCCTCACTCTGAACCTGAAACTTTGTTGAGAATGACTGTGGATCCACAGTTTTAAGGTTCGTTAATCATACTCCCTGCTGCATATGCTTTCTGATGTGCTGTGATGCTGAATGAGATTCCCATATTTATGCAAAATATTAACAGAACTTTTTTTATTAAAGACGTGCTTTATTAATCTTAATAAATCATAGTTTGTCGGATCCTTTCTGACTGCTTCTCAAGTAAAATGGGGCTTGACTGTGCAGTAACAGTGTTTATGTCATGCTTGAATTGTTTAAGGTGAGGCTTTGAGTAGTTTTATTGCTTTTGTTTATATAGGTAAACCCAATCTGCACATTTGAAATGATTGATGAACTGCAGCCCCACTTGGAGTGTTTGTCATCACTCATGTGCTGAAGTGACATTTCTTTATGTATTTTGGCATAAACATATGCAACTACTGGCAAAGCATTTGACCCTAGAGTCTGACTATTTGTCATTCTAATCTTTTTTTGCCCAAAGTCAGGCAAGTTACTGTATATTCTATCTTCACGCACATTGCTAATTATTCAACAGACAGTAAAATAGTCTTGTGGCTGGGATTGCATAAATTGCTGAATGTGCGATCTTCATTTCTCCAGCCAGGCAGCTAGGTACTATGCAGAAAAATAAATAAAGTTGAAATGCATGTAAATGTCAAGGAAGACAGCCATATTGAACTACAATAGCTTTTCAGGAAATTCTGCAGCTTCTATCAATGAAAAAAAAAATGAGAGGAAAATGTTTTGAGTGTGGAGCTTAGCAAATCAAATGTAGGCAAAGATTAAGCAAAATTCATTGAACACGACTACCTTGGAATATAATTTTCCTATAATGAGTCTTCTTTGAAAAGCAAGTAACCAATAACTCATATCATGTGGACAGAGATAAATGAAAGGCTTCCTAACCTCCAGGCTCAGAGTTCAAACTCTATGTTGTGTTGTTTGAAAACTTGTGATTATTTATCGGTGAAAATGTCAGAAAAATAATTAAAGTGTAAAGTAATTTTCTGAGGAAAGCAATCACACCTCATTTGAAGAACTTTGCTATGGTTGCATTCCCATAATTCTGAATGAACAGCAACAGAGGGGAGGAGCAAAGGTGGAGAGAAGTGAACAAATTTCAAAACACTTTAAGAGAAACCAAAATAAGTGATATCGTTATTACCCAGTTCATAGCTCCTAGTGAAGAGGCAAATGGTTAAAGTTTCATAGAAAAATAAGAGCTAACAATTCCAGACTGAATACAAGACTCGGTTTTTAGGATGTATATTAATGAGAAATAATATAGCTTGCCATCTTTTCATGATGCAAAATATTTTAGGTACCATCAACCAATTTTAAGCTAACTATTCAACTCGGGATGGTTGACAGTGAGGAAACTCTGGGTTGAGCAGTTTTCAAGTCCATATCCATGGTTGATCCTACTCAGTAGCATGATGTTCTAGAGGAACATTACCTACATTTGATTTCCATCCTCTCCCTTTGAGAATCAAGATGACACTCTGGTCCTTGTAAAGTAGGTTTTTCTTAGTTCACTCATGTGTGAAGAACAAGCCTATAGATAAAATGAGAAAAGATTAAAGAAACATAAAAGGATAGTAGCCACTGAGTTAGTAACAAAGGTGAGCATTGAGGTCACCACACACCCTGACAAGTATAAAAGTATAAAATACATCATTTTTATGTTACCTTGATTTGAATGTTACAGTTCAGACAGGTAGTATAGGAATTCTTTTTCTTTTTCTTTCCTTTTTTTAAAATTTTTTTACTGTTTTCAGGTTGGCTTTTGCTTTTGTTTTATGAAACACAGTATGCTACATTATTGTTCAAAGCATTTGCTGCCCTCCCCTGAGGTGGATTTTACTTTCATATGATTTTAGATTTAGTTGTGTAACTGGCAGTGCCCCTGCCAGCAAAGATTATGCATCAGGAGTGGCCATGTGATTTCTTTTCACCAACGAAACGTGCACAGAGAGGCCTGTGATACATCAAAACAGAGGTTTGGAAAACCATTCTGTATTTTCACCACACTCTTGCACCTCTGCTACAAGTCTGGAAATATTTCTGAAAAGGGAAACTCCACCTGCCTAGGCCCCAGGACAAGAAAAGGCATGAGCTGCACTTGTTCGTGAAGGACATGGCACGAGAGTATGAAAGATAACCTTGTGGTATGTTTCTAAGATTTGGGGGTTGTTTATTATTGCATGATGTTAACCTAAGGATTTGGCAATCTTCTGTAAATCAGAAAAATTTATGGAAATGTTCCTCAGGGACTGCTCACATGTGTTCTTCTATTGATTAAATCTGATTCAAAAGACAATCAGTAAATGTCAAACACTCTGAAAGATGGTGTGAAGAGGTACCAAAAAAAGTGTGTGCCATAATCCTGGCCTTCATGGTTCTTCCATTTTAGTCATTATTTACAGTCTCTATTGAAGGAAAGATTTCTCTTACTCTTGAGACAGACGCACCAAAATGATGCACATATTTACACATGTGTGAACTATAATTATAAATCTCATTTTCAGAAGCCATAAAGGACTGTCCACTACTTCATGTTTCCACTTCAACATACCCACACATTGGATGTATCCTCAGAGATAGTTGATACTGTGTGGACTAGTTGTTGCTAAACTCCATGCTGAACATTTCTACATTTCCCCCACCATAAGCCCAATTGCTGCCCTGTGAGGTAGACATCATGGTCGAGACATTATGAAGGAGCCCTGCCTGAGGGCCCAGGACTTAGAAGTAGTGAGTAGTAGATCCACTCTAGCTCTGCTCACCTCAGCCCACTCTCTTTCGTCTCTGCCAGCCTGGTGTGGAGCACTAGGGTTTCCCAGTAACGGAGCACTGGGAGCTATACTGTACGGGGTTCCATGGGAACTGAGCAGCAGTCTTTTCCTCAGGCACTCTGAAGCTGTGTCCCCATGATCCCCTCTGGCAGTTTGTTCACTCATAATCACCTCATTGAGACAGTGCATTTCAATGAATTTCTTCGTGGCTTATTTTGATGGGTAGGAGAACACATGCAGAACCTGCAACTTTCCTTTCTCTCTCTTTCCTTCTTCCGCTTAAGAAGAATAGATCCAAAGCCAATGAGCAATAGGATCTGGACTATCAGCATAGGGAGCTATGCTTCCAGTTCCTGTTAAAAATCCTAGTGCATGTGCACCAGCATCTTCTTGGCCTGGCCTTGTTTCTTTTAAACCTCAGGTTTATAGCTTGTGTTAATTTGCATGGTTGCACTGAAATAATGAGGACAATAATTAGAGTCCAAAACATTATGAATCAGGGGATTCACATCAATATAACAAAAGCATTCAAGAGTAACAAGGAAGCGCATAGACCAAAGAATGCTATTATAATGCACCTCATGTGACCATGGATTAAAAGTAGATACACCCTTCTGTTTGGTATCAGAGAAAGCAGAGAATATCCTTTGTGATTGGAGCTCACACAGCATGGAAGTTATAGCAGTAATAAGATGAATTATAGGGTATGTAGGGTAGAATCAAGTCTAAAATTTCACAAAAAAAACAATGACTACAGTTTTATTCCTTTGTAATTGCAACCAGGGCATCCCCCAAATATGAAGTCTGGTGTCAAAGACTACAACAAGCCATTCCCTTTAAGATGACCAAGCTCCTCCAGCTTTGTCTCTGTTCTAATTGTTCCTTGTGCTCCCCATTTTATTGATTTTAAGCTATGATCATGTTATCTGTGTTATCTACATCTTCCTCTGTGTACTGTATAACCAGTTGCATAAGACGATCAGGCACTCAGATTATTGTTGAAAATAGAGTGATTTGGATATGAGTGTACATACATGAGTACATACAACAAATTGGAATGCAACTTGAGTTACTGAGGCTTATTTGCTGAGTATACATAACATAGAGAAAATTTACGTGTTTGAATAAGCGTGTTTATATTGCAATACATTGATGTATACACATTCATGCATTCCTTCATTCAACAAAAATATATTGAGTGCCTGTGTTATGACAGGCCCACTTCAAGGAGTTGTGGACAGAGGACTGAATAAAACATAGACTCCATTTCATAGGCTGATATACTAATGGAAACATTTGACAATAAACAAAGGAGAAAAAATATATTTAAATATATTTAAAAATAGCAATTGGTAGTTGCTTAAAAAAATTTAAAGGGTAAAGGAATAAAAAAAATGCAGATGTCATTTTAAATATAGTAGTCAAGGAAAATCTTTCCTAGGATGAACAGAAACTTGTAAAAGGGATAACAATCGTAGATTAAAGTGTCCATTGATGATTTGTCCAATAGTTCTTTGTTATCTGAGGACTTAAGAGTTCTTTTTCTCCTCCTTTCACCTTCCCTCCTCCCTATCTTTATTTTCCCAATTATACTGTTATATTTAAAATGCTAACCTTTGTTTTCTTGGGTTTTCATTACTAACATAAAATCATTCAGACAATGATAACCTCTCTTCAAAAATTAGAAATACCAGGGTGCCTGGTTGGCTCAATTGGTTGGGCATCTGCCTTTAGCTCAGGTGTCCTGGTGTCCTGGGATCTAGCGCCACATTGAGCTCCCTGCTTAGTGGGAAACCTACTTCTCTCCCAGGTCTTTTCTCTGCTCATGGTCTCTCCCTTGCTCACTGTCTCTCTTAAATAAATAAAACCTTAAAAAAAATTAGAAATACATTATACCGTATCATTTACATTGGGAATTCTCCAGATAATCACTCAGAACTAACACCTCTTTTTTATCAGTAGATAGTTTTTTAAAAATATTTTTCCTTGAATTAAAAGAAGTTTCATCTTTCTATATAGAGATGATTTATCAGCCAGCTTTTCCTCCAAATTACTAAGCCAATTCAAGGGAGATGAAAGAATTTATACTTTAAGGTAAACATAGAGGGAAAAATCAGAAAGAAATTGACAGCCTAGTGAGACAAAAAGGCATATTCATTAAAGAGAACCTTTTTAAGAAAAACTCAGAACATTACTTCTTTGAAAAATTACTTCTCTGTCACAGCTGTGTGGCTACACATACAACTAAAGCTACCTGCAGATAGAGCAGATAGCTCTCAATAGCCATGGTACACAAAGCCACCCTTCAAGACTACATTTATTTTCATCTGAAATTGGTGGAGAGATTTCCTGCAAGGAGCAGGGAGGCAGTGAGAGTGTGTCCCAGCTTTGCACTCTGACTGGATGAGCTTGGGCACATTACTTGACATAGTGGCTTGATTTCTTCAACTGTAGACAGAGATAATCATGCTTTCCCTGTGGGGTTTTTATGAGGATTACCTAACATAATGCACATAAAGCACACACTATGGGGTCTGGCATGTGGTCAGCACTCAGTAATTAAGATATCTAATTATTACTGCACCCATTTTTGCTTTCCTCTTTATTCATTACCTGATTTATATTGAAGTATGGACCAGACACATACTGGAAGGAGATTTTTAAAAAATTGGAAATATCTAACAGATACTACTATGTGGTAATCATCTGTCATTGTCAAAACTTTGAAATTCTTGGGGATCCCTGGGTGGCTCAGTGGTTTGGCGCCTGCCTTTGGCCCAGGGCGCAATCCTGGAGTCCCAGGATCGAGTCCCACGTTGGGCTCCTGGCATGGAGCCTGCTTCTCCCTCCTCCTGTGTCTCTGCCTCTCTCTCTCTCTCTGTGTCTATCATAAATAAATAAATAAATAAATAAATAAATAAATAAATAAATAAATCTTTAAAAAAAAAACTTTGAAATTCTAAGCTCTGGATACCACGAAGGTCTAGGCCTTTCCAGTTACAGCAGTTCCATAGGTGCTCAAGCGCAATGGAAGAACATGTGTACTCAGATGAAGGTGAACCATGCCAGATTGTTTTACCACCTGAATATATATTCTAGTGAGAACAGAAGAAGGTTTAGATGAAACCATCATAGTTTAGATCTCACCAAGAAAAGCTTCCTGAAGATAGTCATCCATGTGTGTTGCAATTTTTGAGAGTCAGAGGAGGGAGCCAAGTTTGCAACTGTAGTCAACCAGCCTTGACAGAGACTTAGTCTAGGAAGGATTTACCCTCTGCTTTTGAAGGGAGTTCAAACAGATACTCTGGGATTTTTATTTTGTTTTCTAAAATATGACAAAAATCAAAGAATTAAGTAAAACTATTGCTCTTTATTTGTAAAATTTTACTTTCATTCTCTCCCACTTAAATGTAAAATCTATGAAGGCAGTATCTCTAGCTGCATTTGCTCAGAGCCTAAAACAGTGCCATAAACATAGTAGGGTATCAATAAAAAATTGTCATTTTGGATGAATAAAGGATAAATATATGAATGTTTGAATAAATGAATGAATTAAATAATATCCAGATGAGGAAATGTCTTTTTTATTCCTGTTCACATTTAGGACTGTGTCTGGAACCAAATGAAATTTTAATACATGAATAAATATTTAAGATCTTAAATGTTAGGCATACCCTTGACTGAAGAATGGTCCTCTTTTCTTTAGAAGAATTGGCTTCTTTCTTTCTTTCTTTCTTTCTTTCTTTCTTTCTTTCTTTCTTTCTTTCTTTTCTTCTTTCTTTCTTTCTTTCTTTCTTTCTTCTTTCTTTTCTTTCTTTCCTAGGCTCTACACCCAGTGTGGAGGCCAATATGGGGCTTGAACTCATGACCCTGAGAAAACTGGTCTTTTCAACAATGGATGTAGCTTCAAGAAGACATAAACAGGGCATGAAACCTGGAAAAAAATCATAGATTGCTCTCACATGTACTTTAAGATACACTTTAGAAGGCATGTTGTCTAAACTCCCAGTCAACTCAGAAGAGTCTCCTTCAACAGTCCTGGGAGATGAGCATCCATTTAAATACATCCCATGAAGAGAAGCCTATCACTTTTAGACCCAGTCCATTAAAGGGTTGGAAAGCTCTATTAGAACTTTCCTCCAAGGCGGGTACTCATAAACATTTCATGACCTATTTGCCTATTATGTATAGACTTGCATACTTTAAAAAATAGCTTCAGTGTTTTAGCATGAAAAACATAGATATAAGAAAGCCATTAAAATAAAGATAAATGCACCAGATAAGAAAACATGAGAGGGAACATAATTATATCAGAAATAATGAGTAACAATTAGGCTCTGGGATTGTGCACCATATTTAGCTCTGAGCTCCCTGGCAGCCAAGACAGAATTAGTGAACAAGAAGCAACCAATGAGATATTTGAGGCTAGAACAGAGGCTGTTGTCATACGCCTTTTCCTTGTCTCTTAGTCCACACAAGAGGAGAAGCAACAGTGTTGTAAATGTAGGTTGTTCTGGATCAAACTGAAAAAGGCAGAATGAACCCGCACAGATCATTTACAAAGGTTGATACGTAGACAGATAGTATCTGTCTGTGAGTAATACTTCTGTAAGTGACCTGATGTGAATTTATTATTCAGTGAATTAATCAACAAGTATTTATTGAACCTCAGCTAAGTGCCAGGCACAATTCCTCTCTCTTTACAGCACACAGTCGATATAAAGAGTGCTTGATTATGTCCCAAATGGTGGGTATAAATCAGGGCTTTTCAAAGTATTTTCATTAGACAATCTCTTCTGAAATATGCACTGCTCATGAACATACCCAGAAACCCAGTAGTGATAGAGCAGTGAAGGAGACAGAGGGTCCTGCTCTCCTGAAGGCTGCATTCTAGTGGTATTTTCATACCCACACCACAGAAATTGATAAACAGAAATGATTCAGTGTTCAGGATCTGAGGTCAAAGGATGGAGGCTCAAATCTTGAGCCTCTCACTTACCTAAGTGTGTGCCGTTGACTATGAAAGAAAACTGTTCCATACCTCACTTCCTGTTAGGTAAAATAGGGAAGATAATGCATATGGCTACTGTAAGGATTGGCTATGGCAATCAAGGAGCAATGCTTGGCACAAAGTAAGTGCTCAATACAAGCTGGCCAACACTGCGTTACAGATGAAGAAACTGAAATCCAGGAAGGCAGAATGATTGTCTAAAGTCACATAGCTAGCAAATGGTAGAACTTAAATTCCTATCTGGACAGCATGACACGAAATTCTGATTTCTTCACTAGTATGCAGTGAAAGACAAGGTCATGAAAAGTCTGGACTCTCAGATCTTGAAGTCTCTGGAATGACAGGAAAAAAAAAAAAAAACCATGAACTAAGCAATAAGGAGACATTGGAGATTGGGGGAGAGCAGTCTTATCAATGAAATAACCAAAATGTTGTTGTAGAATGACTGACTTTCTGGCAATATAAAGAATCATTGAAAGGACAGCAAACAGAGTTTAGGATTTATTTAGATTTGTATTTCAGCTTTTAATAGTAATGGAAAAAAACTTGTTTCCATTGCTCAAAAAAGGCCCCAATCATTGAAAGGTTGCTTTCAGGGGACAGGCCAATGAGAAGAAACTAGAGCCTAACATCTGCCAATCTCTAGGGTAGGACCGCCTCAGAGACTGGAGAGCAGAGGCTAACATGAATATCCAGGAAGGCCAGGACAGTGTAGTACAGAGAGTGGGGGTGACCTGGGCCATCCATTTCCTTACCTCTTTTGAGTTTCACTTCTCTCATCTGTAAAATAGGGGTAATAAAAGTACCTCCCTCAGAGGGTTACTGTGAGTTTTAAATAGTTAACATACAAAAGTGCTTGGAATAGTGCCTGGTACATACTATGTCCTCAATAATAATTATTATTATTATTACTGAAATTAAATTTATGACTTTGAGAAAGTTAGTTAAGCTCTTTAATTTATTTTTTTATTGGTGTTCAATTTACTAACATACAGAATAACACCCAGTGCCCGTCACCCATTCACTCCCACCCCCCGCCCTCCTCCCCTTCTACCACCCCTAGTTCGTTTCCCAGAGTTAGCAGTCTTTATGTTCTGTCTCCCTTTCTGATATTTCCCACACATTTCTTCTCCCTTCCCTTATTTTCCCTTTCACTATTATTTATATTCCCCAAATGAATGAGAACATATAATGTTTGTCCTTCTCTGACTGACTTACTTCACTCAGCATAATACCCTCCAGTTCCATCCACGTTGAAGCAAATGGTGGGTATTTGTCATTTCTAATAGCTGAGTAATATTCCATTGTATACATAAACCACATCTTCTTTATCCATTCATCTTTCGTTGGACACCGAGGCTCCTTCCACAGTTTGGCTATCGTGGCCATTGCTGCTAGAAACATCGGGGTGCATGTGTCCCGGCGTTTCATTGCATTTGTATCTTTGGGGTAAATCCCCAACAGTGCAATTGCTGGGTCATAGGGCAGGTATATTTTTAACTCTTTGAGGAAACTCCACACAGTTTTCCAGAGTGGCTGCACCAGTTCACATTCCCACCAACAGTGTAAGAGGGTTCCCTTTTCTCCGCATCCTCTCCAACATTTGTTGTTTCCTGCCTTGTTAATTTTCCCCATTCTCACTGGTGTGAGGTGGTATCTCATTGTAGTTTTCATTTGTATTTCCCTGATGGCAAGTGATGCAGAGCATTTTCTCATATGCATGTTGGCCATGTCTATGTCTTCCTCTGTGAGATTTCTGTTCATGTCTTTTGCCCATTTCATGATTGGATTGTTTGTTTCTTTGGTGTTGAGTTTAATAAGTTCTTTATAGATCTTGGAAACTAGCCCTTTATCTGATATGTCATTTGCAAATATATTCTCCCATTCTGTAGGTTGTCTTTGAGTTTTGTTGACTGTATCCTTTGCTGTGCAAAAGCTTCTTATCTTGATGAAGTCCCAATAGTTCATTTTTGCTTTTGTTTCTTTTGCCTTCGTGGATGTATCTTGCAAGAAGTTACTATGGCCGAGTTCAAAAAGGGTGTTGCCTGTGTTCTTCTCTAGGATTTTGATGGAATCTTGTCTCACATTTAGATCTTTCATCCATTTTGAGTTTATCTTTGTGTATGGTGAAAGAGAGTGGTCTAGTTTCATTCTTCTGCATGTGGATGTCCAATTTTCCCAGCACCATTTATTGAAGAGACTGTCTTTCTTCCAATGGATAGTCTTTCCTCCTTTATCGAATATTAGTTGCCCATAAAGTTCAGGGTCCACTTCTGGATTCTCTATTCTGTTCCACTGATCTATGTGTCTGTTTTTGTGCCAGTACCACACTGTCTTGATGACCACAGCTTTGTAGTACAACCTGAAATCTGGCATTGTGATGCCCCCAGATATGGTTTTCTTTTTTAAAATTCCCCTGGCTATTCGGGGTCTTTTCTGATTCCACACAAATCTTAAAATAATTTGTTCTAACTCTCTGAAGAAAGTCCATGGTATTTTGATAGGGATTGCATTAAACGTGTATATTGCCCTGGGTAACATTGACATTTTCACAATATTAATTCTGCCAATCCATGAGCATGGAATATTTTTCCATCTCTTTGTGTCTTCCTCAATTTCTTTCAGAAGTGTTCTATAGTTTTGAGGGTATAGATCCTTTACATCTTTGGTGAGGTTTATTCCTAGGTATCTTATGCTTTTGGGTGCAATTGTAAATGGGATTGACTCCTTAATTTCTCTTTCTTCAGTCTCATTGTTAGTGTATAGAAATGCCACTGACTTCTGGGCATTGATTTTGTATCCTGCCACGCTACCAAATTGCTGTATGAGTTCTAGCAATCTTGGGGTGGAGACTTTTGGGTTTTCTATGTAGAGTATCATGTCATCGGCGAAGAGGGAGAGTTTGACTTCTTCTTTGCCAATTTGAATGCCTTTAATGTCTTTTTGTTGTCTGATTGCTGAGGCTAGGACTTCCAGTACTATGTTGAATAGCAGTGGTGAGAGTGGACATCCCTGTCTTGTTCCTGATCTTAGGGGAAAGGCTCCCAGTGCTTCCCCATTGAGAATGATATTTGCTGTGGGCTTTTCGTAGATGGCTTTTAAGATGTCGAGGAATGTTCCCTCTATCCCTACACTCTGAAGAGTTTTGATCAGGAATGGATGCTGTATTTTGTCAAATGCTTTCTCTGCATCCAATGAGAGGATCATATGGTTCTTGGTTTTTCTCTTGCTGATATGATGAATCACATTGATTGTTTTACGGGTGTTGAACCAGCCTTGTGTCCCAGGGATAAATCCTACTTGGTCATGGTGAATAATTTTCTTAATGTACTGTTGGATCCTATTGGCCAGTATCTTGTTGAGAATTTTTGCATCCATGTTCATCAGGGATATTGGTCTGTAATTCTCCTTTTTGGCGGGGTCTTTGTCTGGCTTTGGAATTAAGGTGATGCTGGCTTCATAGAACGAATTTGGAAGTACTCCATCTCTTTCTATCTTTCCAAACAGCTTTAGGAGAATAGGTATGATTTCTTCTTTAAACGTTTGATAAAATTCTCCTGGGAAGCCATCTGGCCCTGGACTCTTGTGTCTTGGGAGGTTTTTGATGACTGCTTCAATTTCCTCCCTGGTTATTGGCCTGTTCAGGTTTTCTATTTCTTCCTGTTCCAGTTTTGGTAGTTTGTGGCTTTCCAGGAATGCGTCCATTTCTTCTAGATTGCTTAATTTATTGGCGTATAGCTGTTCATAATATGTTTTTAAAATCGTTTGTATTTCCTTGGTGTTGGTAGTGATCTCTCCTTTCTCATTCATGATTTTATTAATTTGAGTCTTCTCTCTCTTCTTTTTAATAAGGCTGGCTAATGGTTTATCTATCTTATTAATTCTTTCAAAGAACCAACTCCTGGTTCTGTTGATCTGTTCCACAGTTCTTCTGGTCTCGATTTCGTTGAGTTCTGCTCGAATCTTTATTAACTCCCTTCTTCTCTTGGGTGTAGGATCTATTTGCTGTTTTTTCTCTAGCTCCTTTATGTGTAAGGTTAGCTTTTGTATTTGAGTTCTTTCCAGTTTTTGAATGGATGCTTGTATTGCGATGTATTTCCCCCTTAGGACTGCTTTTGCTGCATCCCAAAGATTTTGAACGGTTGTATCTTCATTCTCATTAGTTTCCATGAATCTTTTTAATTCTTCCTTAATTTCCTGGTTGACCCTTTTATCTTTTAGCAGGATGGTCCTTAACCTCCATGTGTTTGAGGTCCTTCCAAACTTCTTGTTGTGATTTAGTTCTAATTTCAAGGCATTATGGTCCGAGAATATGCAGGGGACAATCCCAATCTTTTGGTATCGGTTCAGCCCCGATTTGTGACCCAATATGTGGTCTATTCTGGAGAAAGTTCCATGTGCGCTTGAGAAGAATGTGTATTCGGTTGAGTTTGGATGTAAAGTTCTGTAGATATCTGTGAAATCCATCTGGTCCAGTGTATCATTTAAAGCTCTCGTTTCTTTGGAGATGTTTTGCTTAGAAGACCTATCGAGTATAGAAAGAGCTAGATTGAAGTCACCAAGTATAAGTGTATTATTATCTAAGTATTTCTTCACTTTGGTTAATAATTGATTTATATATTTGGCAGCTCCCACATTCGGAGCATATATATTGAGGATTGTTAAGTCCTCTTGTTGAATAGATCCTTTAAGTATGATATAGTGTCCCTCTTCATCTCTCACTACAGTCTTTGGGGTAAATTTTAGTTTATCTGATATAAGGATGGCTACCCCTGCTTTCTTTTGAGGACCATTCGAATGGTAAATGGTTCTCCAACCTTTTATTTTCAGGCTGTAGGTGTCCTTCTGTCTAAAATGAGTCTCTTGTAGACAGCAAATAGATGGGTCCTGCTTTTTTATCCAGTCTGAAACCCTGCGCCTTTTGATGGGGTCATTAAGCCCGTTCACATTCAGAGTTACTATTGAGAGATATGAGTTTAGTGTCATCATGATATCTATTCAGTCTTTGTTTTTGTGGACTGTTCCACTGAACTTCTTCTTAAAGGGGAATTTTAAGAGTCCCCCTTAAAATTTCTTGCAGAGCTGGTTTGGAGGTCACATATTCTTTTAGTTGCTGCCTGTCTTGGAAGCTCTTTATCTCTCCTTCCATTTTGAATGAGAGCCTTGCTGGATAAAGTATTCTTGGTTGCATGTTCTTCTCATTTAGGACCCTGAATATATCCTGCCAGCCCTTTCTGGCCTGCCAGGTCTCTGTGGAGAGGTCTGCTGTTACCCTAATACTCCTCCCCATAAAAGTCAGGGATTTCTTGTCTCTTGCTGCTTTAAGGATCTTCTCCTTATCTTTGGAATTTGCAAGCTTCACAATTAAATGTCGAGGTGTTGAACGGTTTTTATTGATTTTAGGGGGGGATCTCTCTATTTCCTGGATCTGAATGCCTGTTTCCCTTCCCAGATTAGGAAAGTTTTCAGCTAGAATTTGTTCAAATACATATTCTGGCCCTCTGTCCCTTTCGGCGCCCTCGGGAACCCCAATTAAACGTAGGTTTTTCTTCCTCAGGCTGTCATTTATTTCCCTTAATCTATCTTCATGGTCTTTTAATTGTTTGTCTCTTTTTTCCTCAGTTTCCCTCTTTGCTATCAACTTGTCTTCTAGGTCACTCACTCGTTCTTCCACCTCGTTAACCCTCGTCGTTAGGACTTCTAGTTTGGATTGCATCTCATTCAATTGATTTTTAATTTCTGCCTGATTAGCTCTAAATTCTGCAGTCATGAAGTCTCTTGAGTCCTTTATACTTTTTTCTAGAGCCACCAGTAGCTGTATAATAGTGCTTCTGAATTGGCTTTCTGACATTGAATTGTAATCCAGATTTTGTAACTCTGTGGGAGAGAGGACTGTTTCTGATTCTTTCTTTTGAGGTGAGGTTTTCCTTCTAGTCATTTTGCTCAGTGCAGAGTGGCCAAAAGCAAATTGTATTGGGAAAAAGAGAAAAAGAGAGGAGAGAAAGAAGGAAAGAAAAGAGAAAGAGAAAAAAAAAGGGAAGAAAAGAAAAAAAAACGAGAAAAAAAAAAAGAAGAAGAAAAAGAGAAAGAAAAAGAAAGGAGAAAAAAAGGGGGTGGGGGAAGGAAACAAATCAAAAAGCAAAACAAAACAAAAACAAAAACAAAAACAAAAAAAAAAAGGAACCACAGGGGAGTATCTTCTGATTCTGTGTTCTTTAAGTCCCTTGGCTTCTCCTGGAAGTTGTCCGTCTAGCTGGTCTTCTGGGGGAGGGGCCTGTTGTGCTGATTTTCAGGTGTTAGCAGTTGGGGGAGCTGCTGTGCCCCTGCCTGGTGCAGGGCTCAGTGGGGGTTGTTTACCCCGTGAGGCCGCAGGAGGAACAGCCCCAGTGGCGGGGCAGCTCTGGAAACCTGGATTCAGCTCCGGAGCTCTCCGTCTGCAGGGCCTGGAGGCTCCGGGGCGGGGCCGCTGATCTGCTCAGCTCGGGGCAGGAGCGTCCTCGCTGTCCTGGGCCCTCCCGGCCTCTGCCTGTCCCGGGGGAGGCGGGATCCTGGGCTGTGTCCCGGCGCCCTGTGCTCCGGAGCCTGCGCTGTTGGATTCGCGCTCCCGGGCCGCGCAGCCCCCTCCGCGGAGCCGCCGCCCGAGCCCCTCCGAGCTGCTCCTGGAACCGCGCAGCCCCCTCCGCACGGAGCCTCTTCCTCTGCCCGAGCCCCTCCGAGCTGCTCCCGGGGCCGCGCAGCCGGTGAGGATACCAAGGAGAGGAACGCGAATGTCGCAGTTCTCAAGTGCAGTCCGCCCCTCCCACGTGCTAGTTAAGCTCTTTAAACTTCAGTTTCTACATTTCAAAATGAGGACCACACTGTAGTCAGTTCTATGAGCATTTTAAAGTTATACAGTCAAAATGAATCTCATATTTGATTTATACACTTTATGTATAGAAAAGAAAAGAAAAAAAAGAAAACTATTGAACCCCATACTCAGTGGCATCTTAGAGTCAAGAAAATAAAGTAATGCTTATCTTGCATGGTCATTGAAGGCTAAAAAACCTACATATACCCTAAAGCCTACCACACTGGGAATTTCAGCTTGTCTCACATAGTTTTTTGCCTCATTTTGGTCCTAGAATCTCATGCTTCCGTTCCATCGATATGTGGGCATCTACATACATCATAATTTACCTTTCTTTGAAGTCAAGTAGTCATTTGTTGTGTCTGTCCTTTCAGGATTAGATTAACATATACTCCTCACCCCTCATTTTATAATCCATTTCAGAGCATTATTTTTGAGAATCTGCACTTGGCTACTTCAGGAAGCACGTTAGCAGTATACGAGTTAAGAGCCTGGGGCTTCTGAATTGTATAGAACTTTAACATTTTCTTGTATAAGATGATAATGATGAGATCAGCCTTAAAGACTGAAAACTAAATAGGAGGTAATGCTAAACTGCACAGTACCTGGCCTATATCAAGCCCTCGACAGATAATAGCTCTTAATTGTTTTTATAGCAACAATTCTAAGTCCTCTAGTATTTAATGATAACCAACAAAATTATGGGCATAAGAATTATTTTATTAAAAAAGATTTTACTTAACTTATTTGAGAGAAAGAGCACGAGTGGGATTGAAGAGGTGTAGAGGCAGAGGGAGAAACATACTCCTTGCTAAGCAGGGAGCCAGACACAGGGCTCTATCCCAGGATCCTGAGATCATGACCTGAGCCAAAGGCAAACACTTCACAGACTGAACCACTCAGAACATAAGAATTCTTACATAAAATATATATTTCATAAAAACTCACAGATTGTTTAATACACTCTGTGTTAAATGATTCTTAATTTCAATGCCTACATTCCCATATTCTAAGATCAGAGATATCTCTGTCCCCAAAATATGAAATTTAAAAATATTAAAAGCTCATTTTAATAAAATATAAATTAAACACATCCCCAAAATGAAATGCATATTATATACTCTGTCTCAATAATGAAACTTACTGAAAATGTCGAGGTCTAGAATGCCATTTTTTTTTAAGAATACCTTCTATTGATATAATTACACAACCTATTGAAAGGACAAACAAAAGCAATTCTGTTGCATGCTAAGTACATTTCTTCAATGGAGATTCAAGGAGCAACATATAGTATAAAGTAAGTCCTATAGCATGATAAACTATACTAGAGTTCCCCAGCCCCTATAAGAACACAGGGGACAATCTATACATCTAATATGTACATCTAGTGTAAGATTTATCCTGATTATACAACTGAAATGTGAAAAAAGGTCACGGAACTAAACGAAGCCATGAATCACCACTCCTGGAGGGAGGAGCAAGAGCCCAGCCATTTAAAATTTTACAGAGTGTTTCTTTGACCTATCTGTCAGGCTCTAGTAACTATGATGATGACCAGGTCAAATAAGAAAACTAATAGAACTCAACTAAGTTGAGTTATCTAAGTTGAGTTATCTATCTAAGTTATCTAAAGATCTTTTAGAAAATCAATAACTGATAGAAATAATAATAGTCAATGTTATTAAACGCTTTCTATGTAGAGGCCCTTATGTTTATTAAACACTTCTCATGTATATTGGTCAGGAAGCCTTTCTATTCTTAGCACAGCTTTTGGTATATAAGAGGCATTCTCTTACTATTTTTCAATGAAAACAATTATTTCATCTACAAAAAAATGACAGTAAAGACTGTCACATTTCCCTAGTATTTTTTAAATAACTCTATGCTTATAATTACTTATTAGCTGTCTTCCAACCTTCTTTTTTTTTCTCTTTTTTTTCCTTCCCCTCTTTGAACTGCTTTATTCTTCTCCTCCTTCTCCCCATCCTCCTCCTCCTCCTCTTTCTTCTTTTTCTTTGTCTTAGGGCTTAGGTGGGAAATTATTTCTCTCAAACAATTATAAACAAACAAAACACTTCATTTTGAAAAGTTACTCAAATTCTTTTTATTCAAAATTCTTTTGTACTTTCACCTTAAAAATGATTCTACCTGGATATGAATATATTCTCAAGATGTCATCTTTATGTAGGCCATTAAAATACCCCCTTTTCCTTAACTTTAATTATTGTTGAGTTTTCTGGGGGTCATTTTCATCTCTTTTGTAAATGTAAGTAGAGCATTGTATTTTCTTTCCCTTTCATCTCTCATAGCTCCCTAGATCCCCACAGTTTTTCAAAAAGAACTGTAAATGATGCAGTTAGCATGCTTGCCAGTTTCTTTCATCCCACAGATAGAAGGTATATCATCTGAACCTGCTGATTTGTAGATACGCAGACTTTCCGAGGACTCACTTAGCCTGCTTTTGTAGATAGCTATTTTTACGAGATCTTCATTACTTTCTGATTGCCCAATATTTTTCTTTTTTCATTCCTTCCAAAGACCAATTTATAAGATAAGTTCAAGGCCTTAGACATGTTAAAGTGATCATTAATTTCAAGAGGCTCCACATTTATGAGTCCATTGGTCATGACATTGATTGTGTCCCTACTGTGTTCAGAGCACTGTATTTACCAAAGCCAAGAGCAGCTTGAGGCTTTTCTCCCTGAGAGCCTCTTCTTCTTGTTACAATTTCTTTGTTACTCTGTCTCATGTTATCTTTTGCTAGAGTTTTTCACTCAAGCAATATGTTGGTTTGGGTTCATTATCTTCTTCTCAACTTAAAATACAGATCACATGCTATGTGGAACAATTTTGAAGAGTATATAAGAAGGCACACCCAATGTTTACACACTTAGGTTCTGCTTTGTTCATGGAATTTTTCTTCGGAGGTTATTTCATGTCACATATTCATTTTCCAAAATCTGATTCATTGAGACTTTTTAACTTATTCAGCTTATGTGTATAGCTTGATTAGAAGGGAACACAAGCAGTGGAGTTTGAGGGGTAGGTTTGTCATTATTATTGTCCTAGATGCACCATGATGATATTTATCTAAGTAATAATAGAGCTGACTCTATTTCTGTTAATGGATGGTTTTGAAATATGTGTTATGACTATTAATAGCCTAACGGCTTACAGAAATTCTACCTCACATTGTGACATTTGGAAATCACAGTTAACTACAGAAACTGACAGACACACACAGAATATCACTTTTTTACACAATAAAATGGAAGCAATAGACAACTGTCCATCTGAAGTGGTGTACTACTAATGGCTCATTTTACAAGGCAAATGGCTGCTTTTGATTAATACTTGAGTTTCTGTGGCACCTTCCTGACTGTACTTTGGAATATTTGGAGGAATAAACAGAGTAAAACATTTTGTCCACTTTGTTTTTGATAAAATTTCAAGTACCTTATTTTTTCATACCCACTGATTTAAGTATCTCTGTATAACATAATTCCATCATTAGGCAAAACATTTTTGACTCTTCAAATATTGGGGAAGCTGCAGGTCAAGTTAATGGAAATAAATGGCTCTTAGGACTTAAGAACAAAAACACTTGTTTAGTAAGACCCTGTTTTTTGTTTTGTTTTCTTTTCTTTTGTTTTAAAGACTTTATTTATTTATTCATGAGAGACACAGAGAGATAAAGAGAGAGGCAGAGACACAGGCAGAGGGAGAAGCAGGCTCCCTGCAGGGAGCCCGACATGGGGCTCAATTCCAGGACTCCAGGATCACGCCCTGAGCTGAAGGTGGCGCTAAACCGCTGAACCACCTGGACTGCCCAAGACTGTTTTAATGTAAGGTTTAGCCTACCTGGGCAGCTGATTCAGGTGCCTAGACTGTGGCAGAAAGTGCAGGTGGGCTCTTCCTTGGCGTGGCCCCTCCTGTGGGGCATGGCCTAGTGCCAGGGGAGGAGTGGAGATGTCAGACTCAAAGCAGTTGGGTTAGGTCCCAAAGCCTCTGCTTCTTATTCCCTGAAACTGGACAAGTTACATTATCCTTCTGAGTTTCACTTTTCTACATTTGTACCTGCTTTAGTGTTGTATGAAATGCCATGTGGTATCTCATGCAGCCTAGCACCAGAGTTAGTGCTCATTTCATTTTTCTGTAAATTCAAATAAAAAGGGGGGAAACAGAAACAAGATTATTCCTCGATCATTAAGCCCACATTAAATGAACTATGTATACATTAACAGCATAAATATACACACAGGGACACCTGGATGGCCCAGTGGTTGAGCGCCTGCCTTCGGCTCAGGGTGTGATCCTGGAGTCCTGAGATTGAGTCCCTCATGGGGCTCCCTGCATGGAGCCTGCTTCTCCCTCTGCCTATGTCTCTGCCTCTCTCTCTCTCTCTCTGTGTCTCTCATGAATAAATAAGTTTTAAAAATCTTAAAAAAATATATATATATATACAGTGCATGTAAAATCAGGATTTAAATGCAGTGCCTTTACTTACATCTTGCTAGATTGTAAAATGCTTCTCTACTTTCCCCTCTTCATTCACTTTATCTTTTTCTCTTACAAGTGTAAGAACATGAGAATGCCTTTGAAGGCATGATAAAGGTCAAATTAATACAACGTAGAAAACAAGAAAAGGAAAGTCTACGGTTCCTTGGTATTTGTCACACTTATTTTTCAGTCTGAAGGCCAAATGGTCTGTCTATGGATTAGCATGGGAATTTGTTATTCCCACCAATTAATCAAGGCTTTCGACAAGTACAACTAGCATTTGTGTTCTGGGGTTAGACCCCTTTTGCCTTTAACACCTTATTGTTGTGTCTTCCTCCTGTTCCAATCTATGTTTGTCTGGCTCATGCCTAGTCTCTGAACATAGCTCATTCCCATGCTTCATTTGAGCATGTTGTCTTCATTCCTGAGAAAGCTCTCTGGAAATTAGTATCCTGGCCCTTTGGCATTCACTTGTCAACTCTTAATTGAAGCTCAACTCTTTTAACAAGCTAGGCCTGAAGTCTCCTATGCACTAAGCACCTCTTCCTCATTATTTGTACAGACCCTATCTTACACCTTAGGTATAGAAGAGGTGTTTTTTTTTTTTTTTTTTTCTAATGACACCTGTATGGTATCTGTCACACAACTGGCCCTCAGCTGATACTAATGGATAAATTAATGGATATTTGTTTCCTATAGAAATGCTGATGTGATAAAATGCAATGTTGCAATTGTTCTCAGTTATAGAACTCATAAACTGAAACTCTAGAGCCATTTCTATTCACTGTTCCATTTAATCTTTAACACAACTCTGTACAATTGACATTATTATCCTTATCTTATAGATGGGATTTGGAAAGGTTAAATCTTTTGCCCAAAGTCATATAGGCAGTAAATAGTAGAGTAGGGAAGAAAACCCAAGTTGGCCTGGGTCAAAGTCTTAGCTCTTAACACAAACAACTGTAGAGGGCTATCAGCCTTCCTGCCTCTACTTCTCTAAACTACTTCTTAAAGAAAAGCCCTGTGTTCCAACCATACAGTCTTCAGTTACAGCAATTCCATGATTTGTCCTAACTCTTTCTTTTTACTATTGAGTTCTATCTCTACCAAACTACAGGTTTTATAGGTGGTGCTACTTTTTAATGTGGCTTACTTTGAATGTAAAAATTTTCCACTACACCTCTCTGGAACTGTAGTCTGAAACCACAATGTGTTCCAGATGGAGGACTCCTTGTAAGTTTCTCCCATTATTCAATGGCATTTCCCATATGTTTGCCCATCAGTACTTCCAATGAAAAAGTGTGTACCACCAGAGTTAAACATAGTCTAATCAGCTGGAGATTTTGTTGTTTCACTGTTTCAAGCTCACAAGTATATTTTAACATTACAGTTTATTGCATGAATTTGTATCCATAGCCCTCCAGGTTAAAGAAATTGTATTAACTCTCAACTTACTGAGCTCTCACCATGTGATGGGCACTTTGTGAAATGCTCTACATGCATTATCTAATTTAAACTGTATGACTGCTGTATAATATGATACTAGTGCTGAACTCATATAGGAGAAAAATGAGGTCCCTGGCCCAAGGTCACAAAGCTAACAAGAGAAATATGCAGAATTCTATCACTATGCTATTAGTAGACTCTGAACTCTTCATTACTGCTGTATTATCTCCCAACTAGTATCTCACAAAACATAACATTTATGCTAAAAGGAAAAACTATAGCAGCTACTAATTTAAGAATTAGCAAAATTTTTCAACAGCCATATCATATTTTTAGTGGCAAGTTGCACTCAAAAGCACCGAACAGGAAGATGAGATCATAGACTTACTTATCTGTAAGAAATTTAGAAATAGAACCAAATCCTGCTTACCAGCCCGCTTGCTATTAATGGCTTCTTTTGTTATATGTATTGATCATTAATATACTAACTTGAAGCAGTTAAAGCTAAAAGCAACTAAAGCTTATAGCTTTGAGCTTCTACAACCTAAGCACAAGAACACAAACGATTCTGTTAGCCGTTGGATAACGTTGACAAGTGCTTATAGACCCATTACTACACGGGGAGAGGCAGTCTTGGCAGAAATGTCTGGGGGACCCCAGAAGAGTATATGATTGATCTAATCCATTTTCTTTCAAACAGAGCATTTTCTATTTTAAATGATTCCAAAATAAGTCCCCCACTGCCCAATATCAAAGTGCAATTATTTCTACATTGATTTTAAATAAATGAAGTCAAGAGCCATCATAAGTGTAAAGGTTTTGAGCTACTGGGTGGAAACATCATTCAAAAGCCTTCTGTTAAAAAGGACAGGGAGAGGCGCCTGGGTGGCTCAGTGGTTGAGCATCTGCCTTTGGCTCTGGGTGTGGTCCTGAGTCCTGGGATTGGCTCCCACGTTGGGCTCCCCATGGGGATCCTGCTTCTACCTCTGTCTCTGACTCTCTCTCTGTGTCTTTCATGCAAAAACCAATTTTGAAAAAAAAAAAAAAAAGAGAGAGAGAGAAAGAAAAGGACAGGGAAAGCTCTCCTGCATGTCTTCAAGGTGGTCTCATCTTTGCCTGCATATTCTTTATTCACCTTACTATGTGAGTGTGTATAACACTGAGTGGAACCCTTCCTGTTTTAATTCTTAGCCACCTATTTGCAAAGGTGAGCCCCTCTTATTTCCGATTACAAATACATTATATAGACAGGGAATTCACGGTCTATTTCTAGGGTGCTAAAATAAGCCATCTTTTATACAGATGCACTGACAGTGAATCAAACAAAAACAACACATAAATGAATGTTTGAAAATATCACATTTTGTTATTCTGTAAAAACAGAATGGTCAGTTATGTCTTACTGTTGAATTAAATGCTGTATATTGGTGTTAAAATAAATGAACTGATGAACACATTCCTTTCCAGTGCTGCCATCTGTGAACTGCTTTCCTAGAGGAATTCTTGTGGGAAAATTACCTGTTTATAAACATGCTTTATTTTCAAATATTAAGGTTCCATTGACCTTTTATGTTTTGTAATTTTTTGTTAAAATGAGCACTTGAGGAAAGTGCTTTAAAAAGGATGTGAGATAATGCATGGAAAGTTATGATTTCTTTTATCATGAGAGATGGATAGATAGACTGATCTTTTCTACAATTCTCTTCATCTGATCAATAGCTTACTAGAGAAGTAGAAGGATATTACACAGGATTTTTAATTGGTCAATTTCTACTTTTAAAAATCTTCAATACTTTTCTAATTCTCCCCTTTCAATCCTCAAGGTTACATCTGCAATTATGCTACATTATTGAGGTCATTCAAAATAATATATAGACACCTTAGTATTTTCTATTCTCCATTGATGGCTTTACTGTCCTTTCTCCTGATTTGCTCTAATAGAGCTCACTTACAAGCATTCTGTGCGCGTCGAGCTTCATCTCTGTTTGGCAGTGGCAGCTGCTTGCTTCTTCAGCATTCCTCCTACTTGTACTCAGCACATTATGATGCTAGATGCAAGATCACCTTACAAATAAATGAAAACCTTCAGTGTTAATTCTGAGACAGCCAAAATAAATCAATCAACACAAGTCAGTTGAATTATGAAGAAGTTTATACTTTTAAATCTTCAGTAGCCAGCCAATGGCACTTTTGTCAGGTCTGCCCTTTCTCCCTGGAGGTCTGGACTTTGGACTTGTTACCCTGATCCTTCCTCTTCTTCTAGAACATGGGAGCATTGGAGAAATCCCCTAAACCATCAACGAGGATACTGGGAAGGAAGAATGTGAAGACAGAAGTACACAATAATATTCTCTTCTGTGTGTGCACGTGTGTGAGAGTATGTGTTAAAAGAGCTAAATCACTGTCTGACTATGATGATGGCAGATGTGAAAACAAGAACACAATGAGGCAAGGAATCTCATGTTATAGAAGCAATATTTAATCAGGGTCAGGGGAATTTGAATCTATCGCTATTCTTTTCATCCAAATCCTTCCTGGGATCCACAAAATCCCTCATAAACTGCTGGAGGAGGAGTAAATAGTTGCAACGAATTCAGATATCTGTGTCCTGATGTTGAGCATTTATATTACTCAGAAATTTCACTCTCACACACCTAGCCTACACAGTTCATAACAGTGCTATTCACAAAACCAAAAGCCTAGCAAAACAGCCTCAATTGCTGAGAAAATAAATAAATTATGGTATATTCACACAAAATATTACATTGTAGTCATAACAAATGAACTATAGTGACAAGGATCAATGTAGGTGAATGTTAGCAATAAATTATTGAGTGCAAAATAGAAGTCCAAAGGTGGTACATTGTCCTTAAAAAAAAAAGACTAAAATAAAAGTATGCACTTTTATGCTAAAAATATAGATGCAATAAAAACTATAAAACATGGAATATTGCCAGTGATGAATTTGAGTTTCAAATAATGCTTGACTTGGGTGGTGAAAACATGAGATGAGGAACCGTATGACCAGATGTATGTTTTACTTACACTGGCTGCCTCCAAAAATCTACCCCCTGAATTTAATATAATAAAACAGTCATTTATCATGCTAATGGTTTCTGTGAATCAGAAATTTGGACATGGCCTAGCAGGATGGCTTGTCTGCATCATCATGTCTGCAACCTGAGATGGAAAACTTCAAGGTGATGGAATTGTCAGAAGACTCATTAATTCTATGGATTCAGTGATTGATGGTGACTATCAGTTGGAGCACTCAGATTCTCTTCAAATGGACCTGTCCATGAGGCTTCTGCATAGTATAGTATGAGCTTTCCTACAGCATGGTGGCTTGGCTCCAGGGCAAGTTTCACCAGAGAGAGCCACTTGGAAACTGGATAGCCTTTATGACTTAATCTTACAAATTAGACAGCATCACCATATTCTAGTCACCAAGGCAGTCACAAAGTCTGAAGCAGATACAAGAGGAAGAAACTACACTCTTATATAACATCTTCATGTTAACTTGAGATTTTAGAAGAGCCTGGGGGACAGGAAATATTGCTTTGATCATTTTTGGAAAATACATTCTGCCATAGTCTACCCTCCAACTACAAAATTTACATCCCTACCACACAGAAAATGTACTCCATCAGTACTTCCTCGAGATGCCCTCAGCCTCAACCCATTACCACATAGTTCTCAGACTCGAGGATGTGAATTCCATTCTCTACATCAGGTCCAGTGAAAATAGAGACATAAAAGTGATATTATTGATTTATCCAAAGAATACAAAAATACAAATTCAAAGAGGTACATGCACCTCAATGTTTATAGCAGCATTATCAACAATAACTATAGAAAGAGCCCAAATGTCCATCAACTGATGCATGGATAGAGAAGATATGGTGTGTGATTATGTGTATACATGATGGAATGTTATTTAGCCATCAAAAAGAATGAAATCTTGCCATTTGTAATGATGTGGATGGAGCTACAGTGTATTATGCTAAGTGAAATAAGTCATTCAGAGAAAGACAATTCTCTATGATTTCACTCATAGGTGGAATTTAAGGAACAAAACAGATGAACATATGGGAGGAGGAAAGAAAGAAAGAGGGAAGCAAACCATAAGAGACTCAACAATAGAGAACAAAGTGAGGGGTGATGGAGGGAGATGGGTAGAGAAGGGTTAAATGAATGATGGGCATTAAGGAGGGGACTTGTTGTGATGAACACCGGGTGTTCTATGTAAGTGATGAATTGCTGAATTCTGTTTCTGAAGCCAATATCGAACTGTATATTAACTAACTATAATTTAAATAAAAAATTTTAAAAATAAAAAATGTATCAATAACAGATGAAAAGAAAATGATGTTATTGAAAAAGCTCAGATAGAGATTCCCAAAACTGAGGAGCATAATATTACTATAGTTGATTAATGCCTGAAGGATGTATATGAGGCTTATTGTTGAAAAACCACTGAGCAGTAGAAACAAAACTAAGGGTCATAGGCAAATGGTAAAGTGGGCCTGGGGAAGTGACAGTGAGGTTAGAGGGAAGAGGAGAGGGAGAAAGGAATGACCAGTAGACCCATGCACAGTGTTCAAGAGGCTAGATGACTCCAACAGGTCTTGCTAGAGGAAACCTAAGGACACCAGCTGGGTGTGGCCGTGGCAGCAGTGTGCAGGAGCAGGTCATAGAGCTGGGCCTATCTGGTTTGGAGTAGAGTTCTCTCTGAGGGTACAGGGCAGGATTAAGGAACCAGGATCCCATTGGGGCTATCCAGTTTCATGATAGGCTTGAGTCAGACAAGGAAGCCATAGGGAAAGCCAATCTCAAATGCAGTAGGTCTTCCCTAACACTTTTGTATTCTTCGAGGCTTGCCTGTATGTGTTCCTGTCACTGCCCAACACAGCACATGTCATGCCATATTGCAGTTTCTTATTTCCTGTCTGAAATTGAAATTGAGGGCAATAACACATCCATCCCAGAGCTTTATCTGCTGTAAGTCACTAGCTGGAGCTTAATAAATACGTTAACTTAGTGAAAGTTGTAAATCTACAGTACAATTAACTAAGGGCTGTGAGGTGTTAGGGGCAATGCGGTATGAAAAAAGTGAGTAGGAAAGTACAGGTATGGGTGTGGTGGGAAAATTGGAAAGATAGACTTAAGATTAGGCAGGAGGTACCCATAGTTGTTGAAGGAGTGTGGCGTGTGTGTGTGTGTGTGTGTGTGTGTGTGTGTGAATACATTTGTGAAATATGAAAAGGTTTGTTTTTGGGGCATGTGCAGAGGAGATACCAGGGTGTATATTGAGCTCAGCAAACGGAGTAAGATGGATTCCAAATTCTATATGTATTTCATCAAGATTTGCTCAGATGTAGGATGACATATATGATTCCACTGTTCGAGAAACCTACACCTGAGGTTTTGAGGAAGCCAAGAGCATACTGTTCCAAACAGCAACTATATACGTTAGGTCTCCCTTTTGGTTTAAGAAATTGATCTTACATATTTCAGTGCTCCCAAATGAGGTGCTACCAGGCAATAAAATCTTGTTATAATTTCTTGAAGATTATATAAGAAGTCTACCTATACATTCAAAAATCTCTAATATGTCAAAGGTAACTCACGTTTATAAGCCTGGTAAAGGTGTACAGTGCATATTATGCAATGAATGTCATTACCAGAAATATAAAGAGGGTAGAGCCCTTGTTACCAATCCAGAGATGTGGTAATGCTCACTGTCAGCATATGATGAGCACAATTTAGCCAATATACTATGAAAGTTACTAAATTATTATGGATCTGATTTTCCCATAGTTGGCCCAAAAGTTCAGAGATATGTCATGAATGACCATTTTCAGATATTTATTTATTTATTTATGTAGTAAAATCAAATGCTATACCAAAAGACCATTTGGTATTAAAATAGCAGCAAAGAAAGAAGGAACTCATATCCTTCCTTTGAACTATTAATATGACATCGGAAACATTTGATGAAAGAAACATGCAAACCGCACCTTTTCTCCAGAGGAGCCTGACTGGCTGTGGCTATCTGGGAAAGCACAGTCCTGAATATTCTTTTCCCACAAACACAAAAATTCTCCCGACACCATCTGTCTGTCCTCACCTACCAAACATATCTGCTCCATTCCGAGAAAATGTCTCTCGGCAACTTTCTTCTCATAAAACAAAGTTATGAAAATAAACTAGCATTATTCATGAACACTTCACCAGTCTGAAACAACATGTGCAAAATAAAAATAAAATTTGGAAAACCACATCTCAGGGAAAGCACAAATTCAAACCACGAAGGGAAAAAAAAGAAACAAAAGAAAAGAGAAAACAGCCAGCTCCATAATAATTCTAAAAGTTTCTTCAGTTGAAGTAGCTAGGCAGGCTCACTTGCCTCTCAAGCCTGAGGTTGAGAGGATATAACCCTTTTTTGCATTACATGAAATAGCTTTTCCTAAAAAAAAAAAAAAAAATCCACACTTGTTACATAGCCCTTGTGGTTATCCTTGAAGCACAATAGCAAGGCAGTCAAGACACTCAGAAGAATACATTTGAGTGAACTGAATGACTTTAAAGGAAATCAGAAAATGACCTCCAGAGCAATAATCTTCATAGAGATATTTATATTTTAATATTGCAGGAAACTTTGCTGCTTATCAAAGCTGAAAGTAAAAGCACTGGCTGGGGTTGAGCTTCCTATGTCCTGGGAAAAGACTTTTCTCCACACATACTTAGTTTTTCATAAACCTTAACTTGACATGAACCTCCTTTCTAGTGATTTCTACCACTTTTCTTGGCTCCTGACAACGTAAGTAATGCTTTTCCAAAGAGGAGAAATGGCCCCGTCCTGTCCTTAAGAATCTTACACTCTAATTTCTCAGCTTTTGAGCTACTTCCATATCCACCCTAAAAATATATTTTATTTCACAACTGAGCAGATGTACACATACATACAAACACATGAGAATATTTATATTTATTTTTCTGTGTTGACGGGGAACAGGTAACAATGAAATTTCATTAAAAATATTAAAGAAAAAAATCCCTCCCCCAATGTTCTCTCCTTTTTAATGATTGCATATTTACCATGTAAGTAAATATGTAAATTAGGGAACAGAATGTATCTGTCTATCACAAGTAGGTGTACATGCAAACATAGCAAACAAGTTTAGAAGCACAATTAGATAATCAATTAGTTTGAAAATTAAGTCTCATGATTAACTAACTCTAAGTTCACCCAAAACTTGTGAAGCGTTCTGGAACCATAGTGTTTCTAATTTACTAAGCAGCATAAGTTTGAAAATATTACCTAAATGATCGTAACCTAGTAATCTTTAAAATTTGAAGGAGAACAAACTATTCCTACCATTTATTGAATATTTGTTGTGGGGTAGGCACTGTATTGGGAGCCTCACATATACTATTTTGTCTAGACTTTATAACAAGACAGCTGAGTGTATAATTGTCACAGGTAAGAAAACAAAGACTCAAAGAAGGGAAGTGACTTCTCAAGATCAAAAGTATTATGCATAGTAGAAAAAGAATCCAAACTCAAGGCTGTCTGACTGAGAAGCACATCTGCATGGTGCCTGTCCCTAACAGCCTGTGAGCATCAGAGTGGTAGATGATCCTGTGGAAGTCATGGGTATGCAGGCATCGGACTGCATCTGTAAAATAGGTATAAACATGTCTACCTCCCCCAAAAAATACCTACCCTGTATCTTCAACTAAATTACAGAAAGGGCATTCTGAGACAGGAGAGAGCTGATGAGACTAGTAGGTGTTAACAGCTGGCATGTTAACTTCTTAAAGTGTCAACTGTAACATAAAACTCCTCAGTTCAGGAACCCATGCCTCCTTCAATATTTGTTTTTGAGATTTTGTAGTTGGATTGCGTATGAAAGAATGAGATTTCAATTATCCCCAAACTCTCTTTCAGACACACATACACCACACACACACACACACACACACACACACACACACCCCTTTCAACCTCTACCTTACTCATTTTGAGCAAGGTAACTTGCCACATGCTCCTAATGTTCTTTATTTTCTCTCGTGGGTTTTCTTTTTTTCATTAATGCATTGACTACCTTATGTGCTTGTTTTTAAGGAGGGTCGCAAGCTTTGCAAAAAAGCTTCAATTTAAAAAGCATATTGTAAAATATTTTTTCTTAACAAATGTTCTTTTTCTGAAGTCAGTGGACCACTTGTACTAATTAAGAAAAGATTTGGAATTTATATTTTCTGGTTTCAGTCAGGATTAAATTAGACTGGTCTATGGATAGGACTATAGGTTGCAAGGTCAAGGTGAACACCGCAGATTCGATTCTAAATCTAAGCTTAAATGCAAATTGAATGTCCATCTTTGGATGGATTTACTCTTGTTCCTAATCATTTGAAGAAGAAATGTGTTCTCCAACCACTTCAGAATTATTTATGAATTCATCCATTCATTTTTTTTCCTTTTTTTCATTCTTCCCTCCTCTCCTCTTTTCGGTTTATAGAAACCATATTTGTAGACAAGAGAATAGCTCTGTTGGTATGAAGGGGGAGTAATTTAATTATGCAAAACAGGAAGATGTTCTTTATATTTGGTCTTCTGGGCTTGAAACAATGTCATTAATCAGACTCTCATAAGAGTTATTTCAGATTTTTCGAAACATCAGCCCTCCTGTTTTTGTTCCTCATGTAAGTTCTAAGCCCTTTCTCTACTTACCTTGTATCCAGCAAGTAATGATTAGGAACTGTTGAAATCTTTACATTATCTTAGTAATGCGCCAATTAAAGAAGGTGTTTTACCCAGATTACAAAGATTTGTCTGAGGTGGCCACCACTTTGTTAAGGCTGTTTTGTGGACATCTTCATAATTAATGGAAAAATCATTAGGAATTCAGTCTTTATTAACCCCTATAGCTGCAGGGGCCCATTTCATCTTAATTGCATTCATTTGGCACTGGCAGTATTATACAGCATAATCACTAATAAATGATCTTTTAATTTGTACCAATCAACGGAGCTTGCTTTCATGCCAATATTCCTGTTTCTTTGATGTTGACCTGTCTTGATTTTTGATCATTTGGGCTTAAGATGATTTACTGGAAAATCAATATCAATACCAGAACTGCTTGTATTCATAAGTCTGTGGTTAGGTTCTATTTAAGTGTATTTTGATTGAAATAAGTAGTGCTTGATTACCCATTCAGATGAGGGGGGAAAAAGCATAATCAAGTTGGGAAATCTGGTACTGTATTCTTATTCAAAGGAAAATAATTAGAAACTGTAGGAAAACTGAAGATTCAGGAGAGCAGTAGAGGTAACACTTCAGATGCCACTAATTAAGCAACTTTGTCCACCATCTCCTAAAGGCCTTCACCAATTGCGTAATATGCTATTACCCATTAGCAAGGCCAATGGGGGCTTTGGTTACACTTGTTAATGGGAAACCCCGAGACAGTTTCTCTCATTATCCCCCTGTCAGCACTGTCTCTGCAGTGTGAAGTGGTCGTCATTGTTCTGTGGGTCAGCTAACCAGGAACCAAGCTACTGTACAGAAACATTCTGCAGCTAATTGAAAATGACGGAGAAATCCCCTTATCATCCAGTCACCTCTCTTTATTTGTGGAACAATAGAACACACATGGACTATGCAGGGGAAAAGGAAAGTTCAGACTATGACATTGAATTTTTCCTGACTAATACAACTACAAAGAAGTCTTTGAAGATAATTCCAGGGGAAAAAAAAAATCCCCTCACTTTTTTTTTTAAAGATAATGACAGTAAGACGTAAGTTAGTGTAGAATATTGCATTTGCTGTTCTGAGGAGTACTTTATGTTTATATGATTCCCTTCATAGAGGAACTCAAAGCTTTTCTCATGGAACTGCTGAAATCCTCATTATCCTAATGAGCGAATGGCACAAAACTGGAAAAGCCACCAGGAATATGAAGCTTAATCACATATTCTAAGCTGGGCTGTTTTCTTGAACTCTTAAAAGCAATTTGGTATAAGGTATAGCTCTCTTTAAGTAAGTCTAAGTCTGGAAATACAAATTTGTGGAAAAAAACAAATCAGATCTTTCATACATGAAGAAAAAGAGAAAGAAGAAGGCCTGGCATAGTTCCTATGTCTAATATATGATTTACTTTGCAAAAGGATTGGATTCATTGTTCTTTCCTTTAAATTGTAAGATTCTAAAGTGCATTTAAAATACGATTGAAATAAATATTCAAATTGATGGACAAAATGGGTGACTATGTATCTTAAATGAGGAATGCTTAATTTGGGTATCTGTAGGAGTTTTCAATTTTATCATCCTGAGGAAGGTGCAGCAATGCTCTGAGAGCTATTATCACTCATTCATTCATTCTTTCCTTCCATCGACATTTTCTGACAGCTGCTCTGTTATAGGCATGGTTTCCAGGCACTGGAGATACAAAATGAATCAGACATGATATTTTCACCTAAAGGAATTTACAACCTAGTGGGGAAATAGTAACACAAACTTATAATAATATTACAGTCTAATAAGTGAAACAAACTATATATAGCAAACTATACATAGAAAAATGGTTATGTTGAGGAAAGAGAGGGCAACATGAGAGGGTTAAGAAAGGTTCCAATGAAGAAATAACCCATCAGCTGAGTTTTAAATGAGCAGCCAAGTTACATGAGTAACTGGTGGGAGCAGCAGTAGTAGTCTTTGAGCACATTTCAGAGACATCAATGACAAAGACGAGAAGGAATAAATGATATGTTGTATGCAAAATATTATGAGCAAGCAGTTCAAAGGGCCAGAGAACAGAGGAAAAAAGAGGCTAAAGAGGTAGATGGACACCATATTCCTGCTTCCTCAAAATATACCCTCCAAGATACCAGGCAAATAGAGGAGTCAGTTTTGCATTTAGATAGATCACTCTGGCCACCAAGTGGAGGGCATATGTTTTGAGGAAAGGATCAGAGAAAAGACTATTTTTAGCCAGCATCCTGTTTCAATAATCCAGATAAGAGACGAGAGGGACTTGAATTGAGCCGTAAATGTGAGAGACATCAGTTTATAATGGGAAACCATTAAAGATAAACATGAGTAAGATCCTTGCATAGGGTGTTGAAAGTTAAAAAAAAAAAAAAGAAAGTAAAAAGATGAATGTGCTAAGAATTGGGATATCAAAGTGTGACATGTAGGTAGAGAAAAGGAATTCACAGAGGAGTCAGAGAAGGACAATTGGTGTTGTAAGAAAAACCATGGGTTCAAGGTATGGTAAATTCCAATGAGACAAAGACATTCAACACAGAACAAGTAATCAGGGGAAAAATGAAGGGAAAATCTACATTCAAGTAAAATCTTTAGAATATTTATTGCATTTGGATTTCGGAGGTTATCAGTAACTTAATGAGAACAGTTTATGGGAGCTGAGAGGGTAAAGGCCTGAAGATAGGTCAGTGAAGAGAAGGGACTGGTGGGTGTGAATAAGTCTTTCAAGGAATTGAGATAAAAAAGAGAAGATCAAGGTCAGCCAGAGGCTACTTGGGAATACTGAATCAAGGGGACACTTTCTAGGATAGGAGAGACTTACAGGTGTTTCAGACTGAAGACAAGTCTCTGGCAACACTGTACAGAAGAGGCTGGGGATTAACCAAGAGTAGGGATAAAGGGAAACGGACCTGCTAGGGAAAGAGCAGGTCCAGGAATCAACTTAGGAACTCAGTCATAATGCATGGAAAATAGGCCAGATTGGGTTAAATAGATTATGAGAGTTTCTGTGAGGTCAGAAATGTTGGTAAAAGTAATATAGGGAAGAATAGGAATTATCAGCAGGCCAGATCCATTCCTGATCTTTGATGATGGTCTGATGAGTTCTTGGTGAAGCAACGTTAGTTTGAAGACATCAAAAGAATTTAGATTAACTAGACAAGTGCACACTGACTTAATCTAGGCATTTAGATCCCTCGTGATCTAAATCTCTAGAAGATTCTAGACTGAATGGGTCTCCTGCATGTTGGCCATCTGAAGCAACTAAGGACCAATTACTCTAGATCATCATATTCTAAACTGTTTTCTAGCTTCATGAGATGTCAACAGGCAGTTACAATCCCACCTCCTCAGGAAAAAAAAAAAAAAAAAGATCTGTGGATGAGTTTTCAAAACACTGGGCTAAACCCAAATTAGCAGACATTTATTTTTTGCTGCAAGAGCCTTTAATAAGCTCAAAAGCATTTTGATTCTCCAAGAGGAGAGTGCAATTTCCAAAACTTATTTGATAATAACACATTTTGATCCTCAAGAACTCCTTTAACTCGTTGCGTAGCTAGGGAAACACTATACTGGGTGTCATTTAACAATGACATCTTTTGATTCTAAATGCTGGCGACTTTTACTTTTGCTTTACATTTCGATCTGAGTAGTGAAGTAGTGCAAAAAGTGAAGTTGTTAAGATAACTGTACTATTGTTTCTTAATTTTACCAACTGGTTGACCCCATTAAATGCTTACTGATGTGTACTGTGAGCTTACCACTGTTTTGGATGCTGAAAGAAAGGTAACAAGCAAGGAAATGTGAGTTGCTCCCTGGTGCCAGGCTCTGGACTGAGAGGGAAATGGAAAAGCCATGGTTTGTGCACTCAGTGCTTCCTGACCTTCTTTCTTTGGACACATGCTTTTGTTCCAGCCCACCATGGCATTTTTACCACAGTGTTCCTTCTTGTGAAATCATTGCTTCCACATTTACGTTGCCCAGCACACATGCTACCTAAGCATATTCTGAATCTGTTCTCTTTAAATTGTCGTTTATATTCTCCTGGTCCCATCTTCTTATGCCATCCTGAAAACAGCAGTTCATGTTGATATTATATGTGCCATTCAAAATTTTAAATCCTTCAAATAAATCTACTTTAGTGATTTTATTTTTTTCTTGACCTCACACTTTCAGGTGTTCCAGTCTATTTTCAGACTTCATCTCTTCAACCTCTCGCCACGTTTTCAAGTGCAGCAATGTCTTCTGCAATTTCTTTAGTTTGACATGGTCTCTGAAGAGCACCACCAACTTGGGGCCTCACATTCTTGTATGTATGCTCTAATTATCCAGATAGGCTTGTCTTTGAAATCACTTTCTAAAGTTCTATGGAAAAGTCATACTGCATTTTTTAAATTATATGTCTTCTAAAATGTATTTTAAAGTTCTGATTTTCTTAGGAACAAAATCAAGATTGCTATTTTTAAGTTATGCCTTAAAATGTTCCTTTTAAGAGCTTGATTAAAAATTATGGTGTTAATTGAGATTCATTATTTCCTTCAATTTAATAAGGTCTCATCTGAAGTTACATTAAAAATATGGTATTACCTCACTGGTGAAGTTCTTAAAAATTGTTTTTCCTGACACTAAAACATACACTGTCACTGCTGTTGTTGCAAGGCTTTTTAGTACGCCAAAGGACCACAGTTTTTTAGAAATTTCAACAAAACAGAATTCCTTTCCATTCAGCAATTTTCTATTATCTCTAATAATTCTGATACATTTAGAATGACATGTGAAAACCACCCACCCACTCCCCCAAATCTATAAAAGTAAAACTATTACACAAGTGGAAACTTTAGCCATTTGTATTATTAAAATGCTTCCAAACAATGTGGGATTATTTAAATATTTACACCAACGAAAAAAACAAACAGCAACATAACAAAAACAAAACCTAGTGTTAGAGGATGCTCTGACAAAATGAAGCACGGTTATCAATTAGGGATTACAATGAAAGTTTTCATATATGTTTATACTTTGGGGTTTCTGATCTTTTTGATATGGCGTAAAAAAAGCAGAATAGAAAAGTGTTGATTTTTTCACATATTTTATTTATAATAGCTTTATTTTGTCATATATCATTTAACAAGCTTTCAATCCCATAAAACACAATGAAAACTGTCTTGTTTACCAAAAGCCCCTGGAGAGCAAGGCAGGCCACCCTGCACCCGTTTCTCCATGCAAAGCAGACCAGGAGCCATCACCTCCACCTCAGCTTCTTGGAGAGAGCTGCTCACTTAATTGCTTATTTGCCCCCTGCCTGACCAGTGGAAGAATAACCTTTCTAGGGCATTCCTCTGCAGTTCTGTGTGATTTGATCTTTCTTTGGTGACCTGGGCCATGCCATCCCAATATGAGAAGGAGCAGCAAATTGAAGTCAGATACTTATTGGAATGAAACTCTCATTTTAAGAAGAAATTCAGATCTATTTAGCTTGACCTTGGAACTTGAATTAAATCTTTAGACACTCAACTTTCTCCAGGGAAGTGTGAGGTTTATATGAATTTGAGTGTATTAAAGCTAGTCTGGCTCTGATCTACGTACCAAGTTGGTTAATTTTTCATTTAGAGGACAAAGGGTTTCACTGGAACTAATTTAACTGACTTAATTTGTGATATTCACATACCAGTTTATATTCTAAACCAGGAGAGGTTTTTTAAAACCATTAACATGTCATTAAAAAAACATAATATGTTCACTGATTGATGTTTTGAAGGCAGCCACGGTTGCCTATGGCTGGGGACTTCTGACATGGTTCATTTTTTGCCTTTGCTACTAACCAATTGTGTGACCCAATATGAGGTGCTTCACCTTTCTCTGATTCACTCTCTAACTAATAAACTGGGGTTATAATAATTCCCTCTTCTATCTTTCTCAAAGGGGTATACTGAGAATTAACAAGTTAATGGTCATAAAATACATCAAAATGATCAGTTAAAAGGCAATATCTTAGGACTTTTATGAAAACATATTTGAAATGTATTTTTTACCAAAAAAAGATTACTTCTTTAAGATTTATCGTGTAAGCAAATATGAGAATAAATTGGCTTGTTTTATACTTAATCTGGTAGCATTTGTGGGTTTGTAGGAATCCTGAATTCACAGAAACAAAAAAATCAAGTGCACATTTGAATGTGGTGTTCACGATATTTCTTCTGAAATATTTTTTCCATATATTTTAATTGTCCCAAATTCAGCTAATGTCAGAATCTTGTTTGATTAACCCTATTACTTCACTCCATCTCTTCTGTACTTTGTTGCTTGGAATGCAATTATTTATTTGTTTTATTATATATTATATATAATATATTATATATATTATATAATATAATATATATTATATATGAGCTTCATAAGAGTCTCAGACTTTTTACTTCTACTTGTTTTGTCCTATCAGCTTCCATAGTCTCCATGTCAAAGACTGTATACCTGTTTCCTTTTCCTTCCTCCCTGCCCCTTATGAGCAGACCATAGCAACACCAGAGAAATAATGTTTGCTAATTATATACAAATAGGGCTAGAGGTTGAATTTGATCAATGGTTCCTTTCTCATCTTATTTTTCAGCTATCTTTATATAAAATTGTGGATTGTACCACAACAGAAGCCAAACAGCCACTGTCTCGTGGATGCTTAAAAGTTCACAAGTGTGATTTTGTTGCATTTAGGTTAAATGACATAGATTTTTACTCAATCTTGTTTGTAACTATATTGTTGATAAAACACAAAAAACTATAACACAGAAAATTTTCATTACAATACTACTTAAAAATTATAGTGATATTTTCCATTATAAATCTTGCTTCTTTGTAAGCAATAAAATATATGGATATTGGAAAGAAAGGCGCTCACAATGGGGTGTGTGATAATGGGCATAGGGAAGAGTGAAGAAGCATAATAATACTTTAATTTTCAAGGGGTGAATTCAGCACCATCTATTCATATGTAAGGTAAATGTTAGGATTGTAAGCATCTATAAAGCAAGCTCTCAAAGAGTCTTTTCAAAAGGAAGGAAAAATAGAAAACAAAACTTCTAAGTAATGAACAAGTGTGAATGAAGAGGAAATCTTGCAGCACCTAGTATGAAACTTAGTAATTTTTCTTTTGTCTTTTTAATTTTGCTTTGTAAATGTATTGCTTTGGAGCACCTGGGTGGTTCAGTGGGTGAAACATCTATCTTCAGCTCGGGTCATGATCTCAGGGCCCTGGGATTGAGCCCAGAGTGAGGCTCCCTGCTCAGCGGGGAGCCTGCTACTCTCTCTCCCTCTCCACACCCCTCCTTCCAATCATGCTCTTTCTCTCTCTCTCTGAAATAGATAAATAAATGATAATAAATAAATGTACTGTTTCATCGTGAAAATCTACATAGAACAGGGAAATATGTCTATGGTTAAATAATAAGAGAACTACCTGATACTATTTATTTTGCCACTAAAATTATTTATTCAATAAAACAAAAAGAAAGAAGCTCTCACCCTGGAGCATTGCTTTCACTACCAATGGGCATTGGGAATCCATCTTCTCTTAACATGCAGAAACAGTGTTCAAGTCTGGAACTTTTAGTATGAAATTGCCCTAGAGTTTAAAATACATTTTGATGCCATAACCATCATGAGCAATAGCATTGGTAAATTAGAGGTAAAATGTATCTGAGTATTATTCCAAAGTAACAGACAAGGGTCATTCTCCTCCTGCTAATTTATAGTTTCTGAAATTCATTAACTTCATAAAGTTTTGAAACATATTTGCATAAAATTGGGCAAAACATCTCTAACTTTGCTCTGTATATGAGGTTACATTGAATCCTTATTTCAAGTATATAAGTTTTCTCTGTGTTTCAATCACTCCTAGTTTTTTTCTTTGAGTAGCTATTGATTCATCATTGTTTTTCCCCCAGAGGGCAAGAGATCTATTTTACAATTCCAAACTCTTTGGTCAATCTATGTTTTGTTTTTATCTCAGTTCTTTCCTTTTTTTTTTTTTTTATTATTATTATCTTTCTCTAATTCCTGAATGTTAATGCTCCAGATTTTCTGGGAATAGCTTTAGCCATGGCCTGCGGGTTCTACTAAACAGTATACTTATACAGTTTTATTTTCTTCAGAGTTTCCAATTTCATATTTAGTTTTTTAAAACTTTTTTTTTGTTTTTGAAGAGACTTTATATTTTAAAATTTCCAAGTTGTTGGGATTTTTGCCTACGGTTTTGCTATTAACTTCAAGTTTTATCACAAGTTATCATAAAATGTAGTCAATATTAGTTGTATTTATTTATTTATTTATTTTTAAAGATCTTATTTATTTATTCATGAGAGACACAGAGAGAAAGAGAGAAGCAGAGACACAGGCAGAGGGAGAAGGAGGTTCCATGCAGGGAGCCCGAGGTGGGACTCGATTCCGGGTCTCTAGGATCATGCCCTGGGCTGCAGGCGGCACTAAACCGCTGAGCCACCCGGGCTGCCCTAGTTGTACTTTTTTAAATTGTTGTTTTCCCTATGATCTAATATTTAAGTAATATTTATATATAGTTAATGTGCACTTACTTAATTGAAAATTAAGTAATTTCAAGTATAGTGTTACCCCATCACTAATCATTTTATGTCCCCTGATAGTTACAATTAAAAAAAAAATCTACTTGGTTTGCTAGGGGCTGAGGAATATTCTTCTAGTTCTGTATAATTCTGGTGATTTTTGCTTTGTACATTCTGATGCTATGGCATTTGGTACATCTTCATTACAGTTGTGTTTTTATTGTGACTTATATCCCTTATCATTATCAAGTTGGTCTCTTATAATGTATTTGTCATATATTTAAACCATTTTAGTTTTTTCCAAAGATTTTATTTATTTATTCACAGGAGACACACAGAGAGAGGCAGAGACATAGGCAGAGGGAGAAGCAGGCTTCCCACAGGGATTCCGATGCAGAAGTCCCAGGACCCCTGGATCATGATCTGAGCCAAATGCAGACACTAAACCACTGAGCCACACCCATGCACCTCTATTTAAACCATTTTAGAATTTGATGTCTTGGTTTTCTCTACCCTTTTTTCTACTTGCTTTGGGGTTCTTTTGCATTTCTTTTACTTTTCACCTGAGACATTCTGTTCGTTTGGTGTCTTTTCACTGCATAAAATTGAAATATGTTATACCATACAGCAAGACTGTCTTTTTGTAGGTAAATGCATTCCATTTATATTTTACTATAACAGATGTTTTGTCTTAAGTTTATTATTTTATGTAATGATTTTTGTTGTTATTGTTTTTAAGCCTCCCTTTTCCCTTTAACTTCTTAAATAAATAATTTTTTTTTCTTGGACTGATTTTAACACCTAGAAGAGTGCAAATAAAAAGAACTTCTCTAGAATGCCTGAGTGGCTCAGTCATTTAAGCGTTTGACTCTTGATTTTGGCTCAGGTCATGATCTCAGGGTCCTGAGAAGGAGCTCATCTAGTGCTGGGCATGCAGCCTGCATAGGATTCTTTCTCTTCCTCTCCTGCTGCCCCTTCCTCACCACTCTCTCCCTCTCTAAAAAAAAAAAGAAGAAAAAAGAACTTGCTCAATATCTTTTTTGTTGAATGAATAATAAAAATGACTAAAACTCTATTCACTGCTTTAACTACCTCCAAGTATATATCCTCACTCCAAATAACCTTAGCATCTTTTCCCAACCACCTTACATAAACAAAACAAACAGCCTTACAGTTTTTGTCCATCTCCCTTTCCTATCTTCCATTTTTGATTAGGCATATATTTTTAAGATTATTTATTTACTTATTTGAAATGGAGAGAGAAAGAGCATGAGCAGGGGGAGGAGCAGAAGAAGAGGGGCAGACTGAGAGGGAGAAGCAGACTTCCCTCTGAGCAGGGAGATCGGGGCTCCATCTGAGGACCCCAAGATCATAACCTGAGCCAAAGGCAGCTGGATAACTGACTGAGCCACCCAGGTGCCCCTGATTAGGTATATTACGTTTTAAATGTCAAGGTTTCTATTGAGCTCTATATCCACAAATTCTTTTTTTTTTTTTATCCACAAATTCTAATAGTTATTTCACACCACAGCTTCCTGATTCTCAAGTTCTTTTTGGTGGTTAGATATGTTCACTAAATAGTCATTTTCAAAAATACCTCTAGATTTCTTATTTCTTGGGTTCTTGTAGGTTTTGAATGCCTTTCTGTTGCTTTTCTGCATAAACCACAATTTGACCAGTCATAACATTTTTAGGTCAACTTTCTAAGTTGTTCTTCCAGTGTGCCATGAACATTTCTTCTTTGTTTCTGGAAATTCAGTATGCCCATGGACACTTTAGACTTTTGCTTTTATAGATTATTTAATACTTCTGATTGTTTTCCCACAGGATGAAATTTTTTACCTTTGTAGTTAAATATATTTATTAAAATATATCTGATTGTTGATTGTTTTAAGTATGTGCTTTCCCCAACCTGAAATCTCATGTGACATTCAGATCTCCCACTTCTTAGTTTCTTTCTTTTTCTTTTTTTAAGGAAATGTTTTTCTACTACAACTTTGTCTTTATTTCTGTTCCACTAGCTTTGTTATCTTCTTTAGAAATATGAATGTATATGTGTCCACGGGACATCCTTTAACATTCTCCAATGTCTATAATGTTTCTTTTAATCCTGTTTTTCTCTCTGTTCTTTTACATTCTGTTTTGTATAATTTTTTCAAACCTGACCTACATGACACTTTGCAGCAGTACCTATTCTGAACTCTGCTAGCTTATATATACATTACTCTTCTGTGTTATCATTATTTCTTTTTCTTCTTATATCTCAAGTAGGCCTTCTTTTCAGTAATATTTTTCTCCTTAAACTTACGAGAATAAAGACAAATATTTGGCTGGCACTTTTTTATTGGAGTTCAATTTGCCAACATATAGCATAACACCCAGTGCTCATCCCGCCAAGTGTCTCCCTCAGTGCCCATCATCCAGTAACCCCAACCCCCCACCACCTCCCTTTCCACTACCCCTTGTTCATTTCCCAGAGTTAGGTGTCTCTCATGTTTGGCTGGCATTTTGTATTTACTGAATTATTCTTTTTTTCCTTTGTGCATTTCTTTATTGCACTTGTTCTGTTATGTCCTTTCCCTTTGTTTGATGGTACATATACAGGGTCACATGTAAGGTTCTTTTTGAGTGTTAGTCCTGTTTGAAAGGGGCAGCTCTATCCAAACCTGTTTCTTCACGAAAAACATGGGAGGAATGGGAAAAATGGAGTGAGTTGACCAGCAGCGATGTACATGCATGTGTGTGCATACACATGTGTGTGCTGTGTATTAGTAATTTATGACTTTTTTAACTGTTTTCTTTCCAAGTACTTTCTCAAAACTCAGGTTTAAGAGAAAATAAAGATGTCATATATTTATCATCCATCTTTACAAAGTACAAATGATATCCGTATTATTTGTTAATATGTTAACACAATTTGAGTGAACCAACACATTTTGGACCCTTATCATATAGAAGATCCTGTAGAGTCTATTTCATATTAAGAGTATCCATAATTCGTGACTTAATGGAAAATAACACTGACCAGGACCCATGAGACCTGGGTTTCAGATAGTTTGCCTAAACTAAGATTTTTTTAGTTGGAAAAATTATTTAAATTCTCTATACCTCTGATTCCAAACAAATAAATTTTAAAATATGGAACTTTTATTTACACATATAAACAATTTTGTACTCAGAAAATATATAGGCGTGTTTTCTTCACTTAACTGCTGACCATGTTCTTATGTCTTGGGAATGCCACATCACAGAGGGCATCAATAGAGTAAGAAAGCATTGTTGAAGTTTAGACTTACCTCTGTACTTTCTCCACAGAGGGATATCTCTTTGCATTCTCCCCTAAGTGGGGAAAAATCAAAGTCAAGTCAACGACTGTATTTTTAAAATTATAACCAGTGATCTTCCTTTGCTAAAATAAATATTGACACCAAAATTCAGAGAAAAGTTACATATTGCCAAGTAGTAAGTTTTGCTGTTGAAAAATAGACCCTGACTTGGAATTCTTTGCCTTAAATTGTAACTGTCTTCATGATACTTTACAAAATGCCTTGCCGTCCGTTATGTGTGATTGAAAAAATATATATATTTTTAAATCCATGGAAAGACAATTAATAAAAGACCTGCATTTTACTCACACTGAAAGCTATCCAAGAAAGAAATCACAAAAGAAAAACCCCTAATTTGACGGGAAAGAAGGATAAGAAAAAGCAAAGAGATTCTGATAGGTCACTTTTTCATACACAAGCATTTAGTCTACGGTAATCTTCCAGGACTGTCAGATTTGATTGAAAGATAATGCAAGATTTTTTTCTTACCACAATTTATAGCATGTATCCATTAGGAATAATTATGGTTGCATGATTTTGCTAGCTGTTATCTCTACAAGTGTTACTAATGGTTTTATCAATTACTCCCTGTCCAATAACTGCATGGTTGTAACCTAATTTAAAGACACTCTATCACCAGGCTGATTTGTGTAGTAGTAAATGACAGCATTTGAGACACCAGCCAAATGACTCACTTCAGTGACTTAGTTAGTCTCTAATAATTAACAATTAGTAGGTACCTAGAGAAAGCTCAAGAGACTGGAGCTCCCACGTTTCTCTTTCTTATCTAAATATAAGAAGTTAGAGAGACTTCGGTGATTCATATTAATAAAATTGAAAGCCTCTATGGGTTTGGAGAACATGTGTATATAAGAGCTGTAATGATTTCTATTTAAAATGAAAGAAATTGGGGTGATGCATGATCATAAGGCTATGTCTTAATACATTGGAATTGGTGGATAGGCTGAGACCCACAAGTAAAAAAATTACTCTCTAAGTATTTTTTTCTGGGCATGTTAGTGCTTCAGTTCAGAAGTAAAGTCAATGTGCTAAAAGGGGAATAGTGTTGGCAAATTTGTGCTATTTCTTGAACTTTAAAGGGAAAATGCTGGATGTGCAAAAAGAAGCACTTCATTACAGATCATTAGTGGGAACTTTATGTACAGCTGAAGGCTCAGAAAGGTATTGCCTGCTTAGAACTAGCTGGGAAGAAATTTGAAATCCCCCTCTTTTTTTTTAATGAATGTAAAAGACGATTTTTTTCCTCTAAAAATGTTATCTCTAAAGATTTTTTTAAAAGAAATCGGCCCATTTTGAAAGTCTAAGTAAGAGTCTGAATTTCAAGTCTTAAGTGACCTACATTTCCAGAAAGTAGTTTATTTTGTCAGGGTGCAAGATATCGAAAGTGAGATATGAATGCAGGGGGGATCAGGGTTCTGGCCCCATACTGCCCTTTTGCAGAGTTCATCAATATATTTGGAAGGACCTTGATGAGACCAAGTTGCTCAGGGATAATTCATCAATCAGGTTATGGTGTCAGGCCTTAGTACTTTAAGGCTTTCAGGTAAACCATGAACTGAAGATAACAATCAATTTACAAGAACAGTGTTATCGGGTAGAATGATGAAGAATTTCATTCAACACTCTCATGACCTTCCCAGGAATACCAGAAGACCTCAACCTGTAGAGAAACATGGGTACTGTGCTCATTCTGTACCCATTGATTTTCAGTAGTCTCTGTGAAGAACTGGTGAGCAGAGCCAAGTACAAAGATATTACAGCCCCAGAGCTTTGGAAATGTTGTGGAAAGTACTCTTTAAAAACATCTTCACACGCTTCTGAGGATTGCACTTCACTACACAGTCATGGCTACAAACCGAAGTTCCTAGATACATTCTGATGGACATTCATGGCCTCGATTCCTACAGCTTGCTCCACAAATTGTGCTAAACGAGTCAAATGTGCAAACGAGCTGAAAGCCCACGTCCCCAGCCAATCCCTGCTACAGAGCATCATTCTTTGCACATATATTTATGTCACTGTTTTGTACTTAATCACAAAAGAAATCAGTGGAAAGGAAAAAAATAAATCACTGAGGATCTGATCATCCCCCCGAACAAGATCACAATGGCCAATTTGCAGGAAAGGGTTTCTCTAATTTCCCCTTGTGGTGGTGATGAGGTTATGAAATAGTCATAATAGCAGGAGAACTGCCCTCACTGGAAGCTGCTAAGAAAACTCCAACCATAATAGAAGGGCAAGGCCTCGTGGTGTTTCTTACAATGGAGTTGAAGCCCCACCCGCCTTACCCAGTCGTATTTGCATATTCTTTTGAAAACCACACATTGAGTATCTATAGCCCCAGCTGATGTCATCGGGCACAGCATGCAGCCACTAGAAGTGGGACAATTATAATTTTTGTAGCTGATTAATCATCATGAAAAAGTAACAGTCAATTGACTCAATCATACATCCATGGTGATTAATCACACTTCACTTGTGTTTTTTTCCCCCAAGTATTTTACTGACAGTGCAGATGTTGGTTGATTTTCTCCTTTAGCCTTTTACTTGGTCACAGATGTTAAGTAATCACCTTGTCCTGATACTTGACTTATCCATAATCTTCAGTATTACAAGCCCTTAAAAGAAAATGTGCTATTTTCTTAGAAATCAAATGGTAACATAGTTATTACCTTAAAAAAAAACAGGTTAATCAATATATGAAATAGCCATAATTGTACTCTGTAATCACAGATGCTTTTTTTTTTTTTTTAATAATCATGCTACTCCCCCATTTGTTCCCCAATGGCATGATTACTGATAAAACATTGGGAAAGAGAGCTGTTTTTCTTCCCTCCTCCTGGAGTGTTAATAGCTCAATTCCACTTAGATTTAATTCAAAACTGGATGTTCTAATCCAGATTCATAAAAGGCCTCACCTGGTTGCATTTCACTTCTGGGGCAGACATAATTTTCTCCTGAAAATAGAACAGACACCGTGGCACACTCTCACCTGAGCATAGCACTATTGGAGACATCTCAGTTACTTGCCCATAAGAGAAGCTGAAATGATTCCGCTCGTGCCATATTTATAAAACTGTCACATATGAATTGTTGATATTTAAGAAGCAATTACCAACATACCAGTCTGTTGGTAAAAGAGGAATATTCAAGGAATATTCCAAACGATTATGAATCAATTAAATCACTTTTAAGGCCAAGTGACGATCTAGTTTGTATTCAAGGCAACAGAAACGCTTCACTTCAGTCTTCTTTCTGGAATAGTGGGATTAGCGGGTGAGGTGTGTCAAAGATATGCTGCAGTCAAGCCATAGCAGACACCTTTGCCTGTCTAATTTCTCAAATGGAAATGCCTGATCCTGAGGGAATGGCAAGGCAGCCGTCACAAAGTGAAGCCCCACGCTCACCCCCACCCCCCAGACTGGCTCCCATGATTTCAGACTCTCCAGTCTTAGACGATGGGTATCATCTCCAAGCACTGACCTTCAGATAATCTTTGAGATCGTTTCCCATGCTGGAAATTGCTTTTGTACCAGGATAGCACAGCACCATCAAGTTCTGTCCTAGGTGGCTGTCTTGATACTGTTAATAAAGAGCCTTGGGTTGGATATAATTGTTAATAAACTAATTCTAAAAAATCCACTCCAATGTCACTTATAATCAGGGTTTTCTGCTGGGCTAGGACCCCTGGGGAAACCTTTGAAGCTGAATCTTGTATGCAAGGGCAGGGAGGGACATAAGAAAGTAGAGGGCCACCACTGCTTTCTAGTTTAGTTGTTTAAAATGATCACATATGATGAAGCTCAGAAACACGTGCAGCTGTGAGAACCCAAAGAGAAAGTGAGGGATGGGGCAAAGAAGCAGTAGGAAAAACTCTCCAACGAAACCCTGTCCTCTTTGGATGTGCCAGAGGGAGAGGTGAAAAGATGTTATTACTTGTAATTTATAGCAGGAACATCAAGGCACAGAAGATAATATAAAAGCATTTCAGTGAGAAGATACCCATGACATGGAACTATTTAAAACAATTAATCAAAAAAGCCTAATTATTCAATTAGATGGATAAATGAATCTTCTTAAAGTGGATATGCAAAAAAGAGAGTGATGATGAAATCTTTTAAAGGGAAATGAGTGTAACAAATCAGCTAAATATGATCTCTAAAAAATTCTGAATAATAAGTCAGTGATTATGTTTTAATTGGGCTTTAGCTTTATTATAATTGAGGACACTCATTATCTTGTTTTATTGTATTTATGATTTTAATATTCATACCATTTGGTACTCTATCTTTGTATACTTTGTGCCAGTGCTTGTTGCACTTCCTGGCTGATTAGAGCCTGGGTCAGTGTGAAGTGAATACAGATGTCTCAATAATGACCGGCAGGAGTGTTGGGCTGATTTTCAATGTTTGAAGGTCTCCTATAAAGTCGTCCTTTGTGCAATTGTAAGGGTTATTTTTTTTCTGTTTTTTCCCCCCTCTCTCTGTCTCTCAACATGAGCAGCTCTGTTGGTAGGAGTCATCTAACAGAAAACTATTTTTCACTCTGAAGGGGATCAAGGGACTTCATTTTGGGGTATGGTAAGTTTCTAAAATGACAACTTATACATGCACATTGATCCTATCTTAGGAAAAAAATATGTTTTATGCAAACAGTAAACATCTAACTGAAAATTCGAGCTCTTTATTTGAGTATAAAACGGAGGGCAAAAGAGAGCTCTTAATGCTTGTAACTTCCAGACGATCGGATAAGCCACTCTTTGTTCACAGAGAAGGGCAGTTGAGCCAAAGATTATTTCCAAGTTTTTGTCAATCACTTTGCCCTGTAAAAGGTGCACACATGGCTGATTACTTACACGCTCAAAATCAGCCAAAAGGTGCAGTCAGAATGGGTCGGCAACTGTTCAGCTGCCTTATACGTACAGAGAGCTGTAAATGGGCCTTTGAGAAGCAAAGAGGGTAACCATTTAGTGTGTGTGCACGGGATTTTTGTAAACCCAAGTGACATACATTAGTATTTAGTCCATTTTTTAAATCTTTCAAATGACTCAGTGGCAAGAATTGCACTTAAGATTTTATTCAGGTCCACAGTTTTGCTGTCAGTTATACTGAGATTAGAAGGTAAATAAAATGTGTGGACCCTATTTTGCCCCATTGTCAGATAAATTTCTTATTTTCCAGCCCACCGTCCTCTTAGTATAAAAATAACTTAATGAAAAAAATAATGAATCACCTAATAAATAAATAAATTTGAAGTAAAACACATGCACATCTGATGATCTGTGAGATTCTGAAAACTCGAGTCTTCCCGGTCACTTCTCTAAACACAGAAATGGAAATTAATTGAAAATTTGGACACAGTTCTTTATTAACAGATATATTTTCATGATCATGTTTTTGGAAAACAAAAAACTGGCTCGTAATATCAAGTCACGATGTAGGTTTTCTGTGACGTGCTTTCTAGACAGCAGGTCTTAGGCAAGTGCTCATAGGCTTCTCAGCTTTGGCACTATTGACCTTTGGGTCAGATAATTTTTCGTTGTGAGAGGCTAATATACACACTGTAGGATGTTAAGCGGCATCCCTACATCCAGTCCATATTAAATTGCCAGGAGAACTGCCTTTCCCTGCATAGTGACAATCAAAGATGTAATCGACTTCCAAATGTCCCCTGGGCAGCAAATTAGCCCCCCAATTGAAAAGTGTTGTTTTAAAGTCTTAACTGATAGATATTCTTAAAACAAAGATAGTCCACAATAATATAGTAAGAGACAATTATAAAAGCAGGCCTTTGATCACATATACTATAATTTGGAAATTGGGAAGGTTTGGATAATTTTTCTGCTCAGTTTTCTGATACTAACTGGTACTATCATCCATAGAATTTTCTTTTTTTTTTTCAGGATTTTATTTATTTATTTATTTATTCATGAGAGACACAGAGAGAGAGACAGAGACACAGGAAGAGGGAGAAGCAGGCTCCATGCAGGGAGCCCGATGTGGGACTCGATCCTGGGACCCCAGGGTCACAACCTGGGCTGAAGGCAGGCGCTAAACTGCTGAGTCCCCCAGGCGACCTCATAGCTTTTTCAAGTTTTCCCAGGGATGAAGAAGAAATATTACAAGAAGTTGTGATGTTTTAATTTGAAAAAAAAAAAAAAAGGTAAATGTACTGGAATACAGTAATAACGTTAGTGATAATAGCAACAATGATACTAGTAGCAGTGTCCATTAACCAACACAGTGCTAGGGAGTCTTATATATATAAACTAATTGAGGTTATTTTACGATGAACAATTTCTCAAGGTAGCAAGCCCAGATTACTCTGCTTTATCAGTGCATATTCTCTGATCCAATGCCGGTGTGGTTCCTAGAGGCTGTGTAACAAATGGGTTGGCATCCTTTCTCAGGGCTGTCCGTATCTGGGCTCTTGGATCAACACCAGGGGTTTAGGTTGAATACAGTGACTTAAGTGGTTCCATTTTGAAAATGTGAAGATCAGGTTACTGAACCTGATACTGAATCCAAAGGAATTATTAAAGAAGCTGCAAGAACTCCCTATATGTGATTGGACAGTTAGTTTACACATGTATATATCTCTAATTGTAGGAGGCCCACCATAGGATTTCTACTTTACCTATATGGGATCAAATTTTTCCATGGAAGAAGAGAGCCAATAGCATATCCTGTGCTGGACTCACGTGGTGTCTTCTCTGTGTCCCTTTTCACATGTGTGGAAATTTCAACTATTTGTGTCATATTGTATGTGTTACTTAGTAAAAAATATTTTTCCCATTCAAGGATCTTATTGACAGTATATATGAATTACCTAAATTGAAAGCTAACATGAAAGCTAACATGTTTTTTTTTCTACATATAAGAAAGATGGAAATTCTATTCCCAAACTTCCAAAAAGATTTCTTGACATTCCATTCAGAACCAGTTTCATAATTATATAGCAATCATTTTGATGAGAAATTTTATTATTTCTCCTTATGAGATAATGTATAACAATTTCTGAATTCAGATAATACTCTTTTGTAGGATGCAAAAATTAAAGTGATCCAGGATTTTAATTTGTTTGTTATTCTTTTCGGCAATTAAATTCAGAATAAAAATGAAGTTAAATGAAATTATACCATTAGCAGAATTGTTTTAAAAAGTAAATTAAATTATTAAAAAATTAAAAGAAGAAATGTTCACAAAGTCAACCATCACATTAAAATTCCTTTTTGCTGGGTTAGCTGAAAGACCATGAAAAAAATCCACCTGCCATTCAGTTTAATTTCTTGTGTTTAGAGCTCTACAGCATTCTGTGTAAAACTAATCAATAAAAAGGATTTATGAGACCTTGAAATAGAACAGTCGAAAGGAGGAAATTATAGTCAGTTTTAGTTATTAAAGATTTTCACCACTAAATTTAGTATAAGGGAAACGTTATACATCTTTTTTAGCTGAAACAGGACATTTATCAACTGCATGGATTGGGGAGACAATTGTGCTTAGACCCACTGTAATGTGTCTTTATTTGTTGCTCACCATTTATTGTGGGCTGTAGTGAAGTAGGCTCAGACAGAAGGGAAACAGGATTGGAAAAACTATGTTTGTTTGTTTGTTTCTTTTAAAAAGCAAGTAGACACAGGGAGCTATGACCTAAACATGAGAGAACAAAAGTATTGTGAATTCAGATCCAGTCCATATTAAATTGCTGTGACTATATATTTAAGAGAATGAGGGCAAGGAAAGAAGAGAGGGAGAGAGAAAATAAGGAAGAAAAAGAGACAAAGCCCACCATCAACTCAAATGGTTTTTCAGTATTACGGAATCAAAATTTAACTCTGATCATACTCAGAGGCCAAGTCACTACTGATTTTCCTTTATTTTGGTATCATAATATTCGCAGAACCATGAGCATTTCTGAAAATAGTTATGCAGGGACTATGTAACATTGTTGCTTAGTGACAATGAGTTTTGAGAGCCCACCTGAAAGTGCTCCCATACTGTATATATAGTCTGGAGACTTTTACTTAGATTCATTTCTTAGGAGGGGATTTGAGAAAATTCAAGAATTTCACTTTTGTTTGATGAAATACAAATGACAGATGGAAAACTGCAATATTTTGAAAAGAAAAAATGCAATGATGCACAGAACATAAGATTGCCATAATAATAATAGTACTTAGCATTACACTGAGTTCTTCATCTGCAAAATACTTTACAAACAACTAATTAAGCCTCATAACACTCCTGAAAGACAGGTAAGTATCATTACTGCCATTCTACAGATGGAGAAAATGAGGCATGAGGGGTTAAGTATCTTTGCCTAAGGCTATTGGAAATAAATAGCAACACCTGGATTAAGGTGTAGGGTCTGAGTCCTTCCTGGATAAAAGACCAGAGGACTAGCATTCTTTCAACCAAAACAACGACACTTTTAGTGCTAAATATTTTTCCTTTCGAAAAGATTAACACATCATTCAGTTAGCACTGATTTTCTTATAAATTGCAATGATACTTGCCTTCAGAAAACAATAACCCATTCCCTGTTCTTTATTTTCCTCATTCACTCTTCTCACTGCCTCCACAATTATCCCCAAAGAATGCCTTTTCTGAATGACTAGGCGATGAGGGCCTTTAGAGTCAGTGTCACCTGGTGGCAAAGCATTGAGACTCGGGTTTCACTTTATATTAAAGTTACAAATCATATCGATGGGCTTCATTTCAAAATTATGATGGCTTCTCATTTCTGATGGGTAGTAATTGTTGGCAATTTCAAAATCCTACACTATGGGAGGGGAAAAAATAAGCAGATCTTATTCTTTTCCACTAGTTAACTCTCTCCATAATTCTCCGGAATCCCAGAATTATTGTTCAAGATGTAGAATGTCACCAAAGAAACAATTCTCAGCGTGAAAGCAATCACCCAGTAGATTGCTTGTTTTTGAAGGCTTTGCTGCTGCTTTTAGAAGTCACCTAGTTTTTAATGAATATTCTGCTGAGGTGGAAGCACATCATGGGAAATAGCAAAACATTTAGGACATGGTTCCTTTTCTGTCTCTTTGGAGGATCAACAAGGTAGCTAACCTTAAATATAAGACTGCCAGTTATTTTACCAGCAAAAGAAGGGTTTATTAGGGGATAAAAGAAAATCACAATCAGGACAAACAAGCTGTGGCAAAACCATAGGGGAGTCCTCCCCACGAAGGAGATGACCTCTTAGAGAGCAAAGGACTGTTATACACAAAAAGCCCATTGGAGTAAACTAAGAATTCAAAGTGTACTGGCTTTTCATTGGCCAAGTTGTGACACTCTCTGATTGGCTGGGCTCTTGCCAGTAGGAGGAGGGAATCCTGTCCTCTCTTGTAGGGATAGTAAAGTGGGAGCTGTCTAGGACCAGGTCTGTCTGGTCCGGTTGCATTTGCAATTAAAGGCAAATGGCAGAGCATGAAAGGGGCCACTGCCAAAACTCTGACTCCATTTATTCCCCCCTCCTGACTCCATTTTAATGAGTTTTTCCCTTTATTAATTTTTCAATGACCATATTTTCAGATATACATATTTATAAATTCCCAGACTATAAGATCTTACATACCAACCAGGGGGAACAGGATTTGAAACAAGAGTGAGCGAGCAATGCACTAACAACACTGGAGTGTAAGTAAATAATTAAGTCCTCTTCTGCTATCTAATAAAGGAAATAGGGAAAGGAACAGAGATTAGTTTTGTCTGCTTATGTACCGGAAAGAGTTTTTGCCAAACTTCCAATTTGTATGTGTGGCCATTAATTGAATACTGGGATTCTGAAAAATTATTCTTGCAAGCTTATTTTTTTTAGAGTTCCAAACAAAGAAAATGTTCCAAATCTAGAATGTAGTGATGGTTGCATGATTCGGTAGATACACTAAAACCATGGAATTGAACACTTAAAATTGGAAATTTTATGTTATGTGAATTAGCTCAATAAAACTGTTTGAAAAAAAAAGCAGAAATTTCCAAGCCTCTCCATCGCATCCTCCCCTTCAATGGTGGTCATTAGCTTCTAAGAACTATGCTCTATCAATTTAGAACATACTCTTCAGAGTATTATTTAAAGATTTTTTTTTCTTACCTTGTTTCTGTTGGCTCTGCAGGAGCCTTTTGGGTGCTCAGCTGCTGTCCATATTCTCCACACTTAATCCTACCCATGGTGAACACTGTTGAGAAAAAAGTTGCTGCAACACCAGATCGACCAGCATGGGTCCCATACCCACTAAAAATGAAGCTATCTCCTATTCAAAGAAACTTCAGGTTTTTTTTTTTTTTTTTTTGGAAGACAAATTAATTTCTCTGCCCTCACAATTACACAAAATTTTTAATGTTGTCACTGTTACAATTTGACACTCCCCACCCACCCTTTCCACCCCACCTCCTGTCCCCTGGAGTTCAGGATTCCACCTTGATTCTTTCTGTCCAGCTGACTCCTGTCTGTAGAAGACTACAATGGGCAGGGACCATGACTTCAATGATCTGCAAATCCCACAGGAAATAATATAATGAATACATTGAATATTTGCTAAGTAAATCTGCGAAGGTTGGATTGATTGCTATTTAGATGGAGCTACTGTTTTCATCATTTCTCTTTGCTTCCCCACTCTTGTTGCCAATACTCTATGAAAACATACTTGTAATGACAGCAGAATATTCTAGAAAGTGAATATGTCATGATTTATCCAATCATTTTTTTATTAGCATATAGTTGGAAGTAAGTAAAAATAAAGTTGTGACTCCTACTTTTCATTAACATACATAATCTTCTTAAATACCCTCATTTATAGGTTTTGTTCTAACTCTGTTATTATTTTATATTTAGTCTAATGTAAAAGCTTTACTATATTAAAGTATGTTAATTGTTCTAATCCTCTTTCTGCTTGTTGCCAAAGGCCATAGTAAATTTGACCAGTTATAGTATCATGTCCAAATGTGTAAGAGTTTTCCTTTCCCTCAGACTTTGGTATTTTTGCATTCTGATTTCTTTCAAATAAATTAAATAATTCCTTTAAAGTACATTTCATAGTGTCCACTAGTAAGATATTACGTATAATGGTATTATTATAAATTTTGTCACAAATAATAATATACATACTTGTCCACGTACTAAGAAAATACTGGTATCTCTCTTAAATTCATCTTTCTTTCATTATCAGTAATTTGAAAAATATCCTATATTTATCGATTTTTTCTATTTCTTCTATGAATTTTCTTATTATCTTTTTTTATTAGAGCGCTTTTTATCTAGATTTTTAAGCATTTAAGCATTTAGTACACTTAAGCATGTAGTAATATTAACTTGTCATTTTTGTCTTAAATATTTTCAACGATTTTAATTTCTTGAGTTTTTCAACATAAAAACTTCAAATTGTTAATGAAATATATTGATCTTTTAAAAATTATTACATCTACCAATATTTTTGTATTTAGAATAGTTTTCCCAAATTTTAATCTCGGCAACACTTGGTTTTGAAAAGTGTTGTTAAATAAATAAAATTATATGCCCCAATAAGTTTGGAGAAAATGAAGTGGTAAAATGTAAGTGGTTTTCTTTCATGTTTCCCATGCTTTTAGGAAGGTAATATGCACTGGATTTCCAATGAGGGAATAAAGTGTACCACATTTATAGAAGACTTTTGGCCACAGACCTCTTTGTTCATAGAGCATGCCATGGGGCTACTGTGGCTCAGAACATAGTACAGGTGACCCTATGTTGAAATTATTTACCTGTCCCAAGATTATTTTTAAAAAGTTAAACCATACTTTCTTTGAGTTCTTAAAGGCCTCATTATTTATTTATTTAACCTTTTTTTTTTGTGCATAAGGTGTTATTTAATATATGTTGTAGGCTGGGATTCTAACTTTTTTTCTACCCAATAATCAGTTCTCCTAATACCTTTAAAAAAAAAAACTGCAGTCTTTTAATCATTTGGTTTACGATGAACTCTCTTTCTTGCCATCATAAAATTCTTACATACATATTTAGTGTGTTGAAGTACTATCTGTTTTATTAATCTGACTGTAATTTCATGAACCAGAACTGCTTATTGTTTTAGCATAACAATAAATTTAAATATTGATTTTAATATATTTGAACATGGGATTTATTTTCCCCATAATGTTCATAGATACCTTTACCTATCTATTCTTCCAAATAAACTTTAGAATTATTTTATCATGATCCTAAATAACACTTTATTAATCCTATAATTAATTTGGAAACAATTTGCATATTTTACGAAATCCAGTGCTCCACTATTGAGATAAAGTTTTTGTTCTTATTGTATTGAAGTTTTTATTTATATTGCTTCGGAAAGTATTTTAATACTTTATATAGATTATGTGCATTTCTTAATAAGATATTACTATTATGTGAATAGTACCTTTTCTCATTATGTACTCTAATTGGTTATTGCTGCTATACAGAAAAACTATCAACTTTTGCTATTTAATTTGTATCCAGTCATTTTAATGAACTTTCATATTAATTCTCAGAATTTTGTAGATGGCTCCCTTGAGTTTTTCTATTTAAATAGTCATATTGTCTGCAAATAATAACAAAAATGTGGCTTCTCTTATTTCAGTAGTATTATGTTTCGTTGCCTGGGCAAGGAAGTCTATGTCCGTGTAAGGGTGATAGCAAGCAGTCTTGATGTTAATTAAATATAATATTGGCTTTTTAAAGATAATTTTAAAAATAAATTAACGTTTTATTCCTAATTTTGTAGGAATTATTTTTTAAAAATTAGAAATGGGTGTTGAATACTATGGAAAGCATTTTACAAACAAATAAGAGAAATCTCTGAGATTTCTTTTTGTATCTATCTATCTACACACACATAAATATATGTATATATTGGGTTATAAATTAAGGCATTTATATGTATAGTTGTGTATGTCATATATATAACCACACACACACACACACACACACACACATACACACATTTATGTCTAATGTTACTAAGAAAACTGGCTTTCCTGCACTAAATTATCTCTGGTATAAACTAAAGCAGATTCCTAGAGGCTGTATCTTAGTGCTTAATGCTGAGACTGCCATATAATTCTCTTATGTGATTTCATATTTCTGTAATAATTCATTTTCAGATTCTCCTTGGACCTCAGGATAATGTTCTCTTTACCTTGGTTTTGTTTTTGTTTTGCTGTTTTACTAGACCTTGTCTCGTTGTTTTTGTTTTTCTCTCCTTCCAGTACTTAAATCAGAGTCATCAGAGTTAATGTTTGCCATTAGACATGGTATCAATTTCCTTTGAAGCTGCTTATGGTCTACCAGGTGCTAACTGTATTACCTTTTCATATCTGTGTATATGAGAGAGCACTAAACGTCTAGATTATCAGCCATATATCTGTGTCTAATAAAACTTTATCTGGTTCAGTTCTTCTGGACTGAAAGGGAACCATTTTCCAACATCTAGAGATAAAGGACAAGGGAATTCTATACTGTACTGCTTTAGAAGCTTCTTCCTATAGATTATTATGGTTCCACGCCTGCAGGATGATTTCTAAGTTGTAACTCTGTTCAACCCTACACTATCTGCACAGTTGATATACTACAGTTGTGTGATACACATGGCTGTAGGAAGACTTACATGGCCGAGTTAGTCTGAGATCTAAGAACCAATGTTCAAGGACCAGAGAGAGGCCTCAGGAGCTAAAGGTATTTCTCAGCTGACAGCCACCATAAGATCTACAAAAACCCGGGATCGGCCACCATAAGAAACTGGATTCTGCCAACAACCTGAAAGAGTCTGGAAGGGGAGTCCCCAGATCCTCTAGAATCTCTAAAGAAGAGCTCCAACCTGCCAACACCTTGCTTTGGTCCTGGAGGCTCTCAGCAGGGAACCAGCTCAGCCATGCTGTGCCATAACTTCCGACCTACAAAAACTGAAAGATACCAAATTTATGCTGATGAAAGCTGGTAAGTTTTTGGTGTCAGGCCCATAATGCTGTCTGACAGTTTCCTTAGTCTCCTACTCCCCATCTTCACCTTTCACAGGCATTACCTCCCATAAATCTCTAGCAATTAAAATAAAACTTGAGGGATCCCTGGGTGGCACAGCGGTTTAGCGCCTGCCTTTGGCCCAGGGCACGATCCTGGAGATCCGGGATCGAATCCCACGTCAGGCTCCCGGTGCATGGAGCCTGCTTCTCCCTCTGCCTGTGTCTCTGCCTCTCTCTCTCTCTCTCTGTGTGACTATCATAAATAAATAAAAATTAAAAAATAAATAAATAAAACAAAACTTGAGGAAAGTGTGGGGGATGGGGAGGGAATGAGAATGCCTTGGTACCTTAGGAAACAATACTTTCATGTCATAAGGATAACTGCACCATGTTCTGTTAGATACTGACCTAAGGACTATATCACTGTATATGCAATGCAGAAGAAATGAGGTTTCTTCCCATTGTTTCTCAGGAAACAGGACTCTTGTTGTAGACAAGAAGTTGGAGGAGACTGTTAATTATTATTCTCATAATCTTCCATTGCTCTGCTATTCAATGGAAACTCCTCTCCCAACCAACTCAATCACTTATATATTCTTTCAGTCTTAATTTTCCAGGTTTCTTTGAGTTTATATCTTTTTTCCTATCTTCATCAATAATTTATTGGGGAGTTTAGAGATACTCAATGAAGAGTTATTTTGTTAGTGTCCATTGGATAGAAATCTGAAAAGATGAGACACCTAGATAGCATCAGTTGGTTAAGCATCCAACTCTTGATTTTGGCTCAGGTCATGATCTCAGGGTCATGAGTTCAAGCTCCATGCTCTGTGGAGAGTCTGCTTGAGATTCTCCCTCTCCCTCTTCCTCCACCCCTCTTGTTGCCATATTCTCTCTCAAAATAAATAAATAAAAATACTTTAATATTAAAAAAAAGAAATCTGGGAAGACATTCAGATTCTTTGAGTGAAGATAAAGCTCACAGAAACAAACCAAAAGTAGTTTAGTCCATTCTGTTCCAGAACATTTCAATTTTCTTTTATAAAAGAAGTAAAAATTAAATAAAACACCTTTAAGCAGATACTTCAAAACTTCAACCTTAATTCATGTAATAATCATATGCTAAACTTCAGAAAAATACTATGAAACTACTTAAGCCATGTAGATATCTCAAAGTAACTAAGACAATGAGAAAGGATAACTATATCTTGTACTATTACATATTATTTGAAATTATGATTTAGGTACAGAATAATTTTTATTCTAAAAAATAATAAGAGGCTTATAATGTTGCTAGCATATGAGTATTTATCTGCTCATTTTTTAAAATAATCCCCAAAGGATTTTGTAAATTGCCAATCTTCCATTAGATATTTGTATTAGTATGAATTTTTCAGAGAAACAGAATCATTAAGAGATATAGATACAGATATAGATATATAGATACAGATGGATATAGATATGGATACAAATACAAATATATATAGCACAAGGAATTGGCTCATGTGATTATGGAGGCAGAGAAGTAAAAGATCTTTTAGTGGGCAAGCTGGAGACCCGGAAGAGTGAATGGTATAGTTCTGGTGTGCATCCAAGGGCTTGAGAACCAGGAGAGCAAATAATACAAGTTCCAGTTCAAGTCTGAGTCCACAGGCAGAAAAAGAATGATATCCCATTTCAAAGATGGCAATGCAGAGAGAAAGAATTCTTTCTTACTCAATCTTTTATTTTATTCAGGCCTTCAACAGATTGGATAAGGCCCACCCACACTGGGGAGAGCAATCTGTTTTAGTCCGTCTACCAATTCAAATGTTAATCTCCATCAGGAAATGTTATTGCATACATAACGAGAATAATGCTTAACCAAATATCTGGGCACTCCATAGCCCAGTCAAGTTGGAACATAAAATTAACCATCGCAACATTCTATTTTACAGTACTATAACTTAGATTAGTACAATAACTAAAGAAAATACACTTAAGGCCACTTGATAAGGTTAAAAAAAAAAGTTGATCCTATATCTTCTTTGTTTTTAGATCCTATATCTTCTAATTCTACCGTTTTATTTAACATTTATTTGCTATAAAGAAAACATATGGTATAAAATATAAATCGGTTGTTTCAAAGTTTATGGCTATTGTGAATCTCTCATTGCTATGAGGCAGTTGCCTTAAAAGCTCACTGGAACTTCACTGCTTTCTCATATTTAGAACCATTGGGTCTCAATGTGAAAAACAACACATGTCTGACCTGCATAGCTGTTGACACCTTCTAAATCTTTCATATGGCTTTTTTTATGATTTGGAAATTTATAGCATAAAGCATTATTTAGGAAAAACTCTCCCTATCTATCTCTTCATATTTAAAACTTATAAATTGATGATGTGGTATCAAAATGTTCTAAAAGGATTCTTGGTAAAATGTACCATAGAAGAGCCTTAACACAGTATAGTTCCATTATTCTTATTTTATAGATAGGGAAATGTAGCCTTGTACACATGAAATACCTCCCACAAGGTCATCCACAGGTTAATTAGTGGCAGAACCAGAAATGTGCAAGATGAGTAAGCAAATGCAAATTAATTTTACAATATATTTATCCTTAAACAAGTTATTAACTTTTTAAAATATTTAATATATTTGATTTAAATATTATATTTAAGTAAATTTAAAATAAATATTACCATTAAAGATTTGAACTACAGATGCTAGAACATAGTCTTCTTACCTTTACCTCCAAAAAGATGACTTAATTAATTATAGACAAGGATTAGAAAACAAAATCTGAGATGACATTTGAGCCAAGGGAGCATTTAAAGCCAAAAGCAAATTGGTCATGATTTGATTTGAAGACAGTAAACCAAAGGCACTGAAATTGAGAAATCAGGTATCCCCACCTTCAAGGAAGTAAATAAACTTTTTATAAGACAACATTTCTTTTACTAGTGAATATAAAACAATTTGTAATTCACTTCATGTTAGTGTAATAGGAGCATCTAATGATAGTTCCACTTCATTTTTCATATCTGCTTTCATCTGCAAACTTCCCAACTATACCTTAAAACTAATAACTTATTAATTCATTTAAAAGTATTTCCAATCAGGTGAGGGCAGACAAGATCCCCTCATTCTACTCACATTTTAATGGAATCATCCTACTGAATTGAGACCCAGTGATCTACCCTCCACATTCCACAATGTCTAGATTTTAGAAATGTCTTTAGCTCTGTGGAGTTGTCCTTTATAAAAATAAATGAAAAGGATCACAATGTTACTTGTATATTTCACATGAAATCTAAGCACAACTTGATCAGATGCCATTTTTTTTCTTAGTGGGCATATGGCTATAGCCATTGCAGAATTATCTCTATTTCTGGCTCTGTCCCTTTGCCTTCTAGCTGAATAATGCCACTGTTTCATACAGGCAGCTCATTTCCAACCACCCTAGCCATGCCAGTTAGAGCCAGCAGTTTCCAGCTCCCCGTGGTATAGGTTTGCACTGAAATTCTTGACAATGTGCTCCACCTTCTTTACCTTTCTCACTTCTGATATACAGTACTCATCTTTCTGAGCAAGGGAGTTAATCCAGCACAGATGGCTCCATCATCTATTTCTAGTGATGTTCATTTTTGTTTTTGTTGCTTAGGTTTATACAGATAAAGAAGATAGTTTTAAAGAACATAGATACTATATCAATAGCATATCTACTTCAACTACACCAAAGACTGGACTTTTCAAGGGTCTGGACTGGCTGATGTGCTGATGTTACTTTCTGGTGGTTTGTTTTCTCAGTAAGGGAATCCTTAGTCAATAAGTATGCATTGTGTATCCCTAGATTCCATGGTGAAAACTATGTTCTTGTAGGTGATTAACTTAAGAAATCTGGAATTGTGTATTGGATTGACACCTGGAAATTTACCCATAACATTTTTTATATGTGCTGCATCAAATTCAATTTTTGATAAAATCTTGATATACTTAATTTGGTTCTTTGGAATTAAAAATCAGTGTATCTGCATAGTAAATACTGACCAAACATAGAAAGTTACTTCTTTTAAAAATCAGGAATCCACTGGGCTACAGAAATCACTATTATCTATATGGAATTTGGGTTTTCCTTCCAAGCACCAATGCAATAATACTCAGTTTATAAATTTTAAAAGAATTACTGCAAGCTCAACTTTATAACTGAAGACAGAAAAGTATTACTTAATTTCTTTGGATAAATAATTCTACCAGCACATACTTTAAAAATCAATAGAACGACTGTTCTTAGAGCAATATCTCATACTTGGTTGGACCTGAAGCATTTACAATTTGAGTCTATTGGAAGTAGAATTGAAAACTTCTTTTGTAATGAAACAAATCTCAATGGAACTGTTTCTCACCTCCCTCAGTGCTCATCTTGGCTTAGTTGAGCTCCTCCAGATTCAGAGTAAAATGGGAAATGCATCCATTGCTCTTACTAAAGTAGAATCACTAATTTTTAAAAGCTGATGTTACTCCTTGAGAAACATACTATTAAATCAGCAACATTGTACTGTATCTGTAATTATAAAGTAATAGCATGTTCTGGGGGAGTTGATTGCTTATAACACGTCAAAATCAAGTAAAAAAAGGAAGAAAAGGCATTTAATTGAAGGTGTATGTTCTGAAGGTATATTTCCTGGGATTCAGAGGAAATTGAATGGATTGATTATAAATGCTAAGTTTCATGAAAAATAAAGACCTGCGGAGAATGTCTTGTCATCTTTCCAAAAGGCAGGCATAAGCTGGCTTATTTGAGACTCATTCTTTGAATAATCCTTTACTGAGTGTCCACTCTACATGAAGAAATTGCAAACCAACCTGGCTTAAAAATATCTTCTTATTACTCCCATCTCCAATAAAAATTGTGAAATTCTGTCTTCAAGTACAATGAAGAAGAGTTTAATATTTCAATTTTGAGCTATTTGTTGTTGGACATATTTTGAAATGAAATAGTAATTGGAGTGATTTTTGTCTGTTTCAAGTGTACATTTACTGTAAGGTAGACTTCACAGTTTAAATATCAAAAAATTAATTTTAACTGCATGTCTAACTGATTATCCATGTTCACTTCAGCTCTTCAATACCTTAAGGATCTATAGACTTGATAGGTTCTTGGTACCTCTAAGGAATTATAGACAACTTGGAAAGGAATTCCCTATAGGTACTAAATAAAATGATGATGCTCTCTTCTTAGAGAGGCACTGTAGTGCATATTTAAAAGTGAGGGTTCTAGAGCAAGCCTTCCTGAGGTCAAATCCTGTGAACCATGTCACTTTGGGCAAGTTATTTATGTCTCTATGCTTCGGCTTCTTTGCCTATGAAGTGGGGTTAATAATAGTGCCTAACGCAGTGAGTTGTTTTAGGATCCAGTGAGTTAATGCATATAAAGCATTTAGAATAATGACTGGTACATAAAGTACTCAATAAATGTGAATTTGTAGTAGTATCAATCTCACCTTCCCATGGTAAATCAGTAACTCTGAGTGGAAGGAAGGTCAGAACCAATTGAATGGTGCAAGACCCATTCTCGTGAGCAGTCTCAGACTGACCTAGGTTAGAGATTCTGAGCATACCCACAACTGAAATCTGCTAGGCAACTGTCACTTTAGTTTTCCTTTTTACTTTGCTACCTTCTCTTATTCAAAATGTCTTCAGATGGCAATCCATCATTCTGCCCATTCTTCTACACAATGTGCCTCATTCTAATCATTTAACTCCAAGATGCTCTAGGCACTGGAATCCTTAAAAATTAACTCCTTTATGGATCCCTCTATGAGTGTCTTGTGAAACAAATTATACAGTAAAGAAATTAGTTGTTCATTGAATTTTAAAGCCAGCAATTAATTTACTTAATCTCAAACTATTTAGTTAAGCTTTATTGTCCACATTAGTTGTGCTTGATCTTAAACCCTTCAGAAGTAAAACTGAGGAAAACTGCAGATCAGTCTGGTTAATTTAGAATATTCATTAGGAAGATTCTATTAAAAAATGAAACATACTATAAATTAAGATACAAATCAAATATTGTTTGTAGTTCAAATGGATAGAAAACCTCTTTAATAATATATCTGATGCCAAGATAAACCTCATCTGTCTGTTCAAATCCTTTGACATGGAATTATAATTTGAGGTTCCAGGGAGTGAAAAAAAAAAATGTCATCTTTAAAGTTGCTGAACATTACAGTATCAAATGGTTGGAATGAAACTTGAGAAGTTATTTCAGGCCACACTTAAAATGTCCCAGGCGAATGAAAATGTACATGAATCTTAACTATTAAAGAAGTTCCCTATCTCCACAGCCAGAATAAGAGAATGATAGTTCCACCAGACAAAGGTTGTTCATTTTTCATAAGATTTCTTGACTACCCATGAAATTCACAAGCTAAAATTCTGACTTTTTGGAAACTTTTCCTATCAATCATTCAGCATTTCATTGTTTTTATATCAATCAACTTTTGGAATGTAGACATGGGATTCGAGATTGATTCCATTCTATGAGATTTCTACCAAATGCATTTAGTTCTTCCTGTTGTCCATGTGGAAGCAGAAGTATAGAATTTTCTCCACTTGGACAGTAGAATAGAAAAGGATTGAGAATTTTAGGGAACAATACATTAGCCGTGAAGAAGAGAGCTGTCCAAGATAAAATATTTTTATTTTATAAAAGATACTAAATATAGTTGATGCTTGAAGATTTGCTACTAGGTTGTAGCAGGTTCTTTTTTTCCCCCTCCAGTTTAATTAGTTTAGAGTGATAAGAAGGCATCCCAAAAAGACGGCTTGAAGATTTGTTATTTTAATTAGCCAAGTGTATAAAGAGGAAAACCATCATCTAACGGGAAGAAAACTGAAGACAACGTAAGCAGTATCAAGAGGAGATAAGACCATCTCACCAACAACACTAGGCTAAATTAAGAGTTTATGGGCTAATGCAGACTCATAAAACAGCAGAAATGTTCTCTGTCTTTATACATGAGAACAATACTCGTACTGGTATTCCTGCAAAATATGCATGGACTCTAGACTGAAGCTCCCTGAATAACTTCAAATGGTAAGGAGGAGCACCATGACAATTGCCCGAAACGTGTGCCTTGTATATGCCAATTTATAAATGACATAGAACGTAAATACCATTTAAAGGGGAGTGGAAGAAAAGTAAGATATATTTTGTGTTATCAAACCAAAGCATTTAGAGAGAACTTGGCATTTCTTATGGCTAGAACGTCAAATAGTTCACATGATTTAGACTGAATTTTATGTGCATAATTTTAGATTGATTATCACAGACACATTTTTCATATTTGGCCCAGGTTTTCTGTGGCTCAGATGTTTTAAGTGCTTTGTGTGCATGGCTTCTGCATTAACATTGTGCTGTGTCTATTTTGTGATCTGTTATTAGTATTATCAATTGGAACCCAGGCAAACTTTTATATAAAATGAAGGCGAGAAATGAAAATCGTCAATATCTTTTAACTGTTAACCCAGGCCTGAGGTAGTCTGCATAAGCATCTGCTCTGCATTTCTACAGATAGCTGTTTTTCTACCTTCGCTCTCTAATTACACCTTCTGGGAGACAGGAATTTGTACCATTTTGCCCTTCATTTGCATCATCACAGCAACGCTAGCCTTCATGTCCCTTTGCCTGATAAGTTGCAAGGTTTGGGTTTCTGCTCACTGATTATTCAGCCAGGCTCGCCTCTCCTTGGAAGGCTCCAAGGACATTGCTATTCCTCCTTCGGGCTCACGGCACATACTTGAAAAGACCCGTCTTGCCTTCCATCCTGCTCAAACAGTGGCGCATGACATGTTCTCAGCCCAGGCGCCCTTTCTGAAGACTGGAGTGAGCCTACATTAGGGCTGAAAGCACAGACTTGTTGGAGGCTGAATACATCTTTGCATTCACTGGAGAATTAACCCTTGAGAAGCATGCCTTGCAGCTTACCTCTGGGTCTGGCTTTCAGAGCAGATTTATTATTTCCCATATTTGGCAGAAGTAGTAAGATATTCTGTGTCTATCCTAGGGCTATACGAGTACGCTTTCTCAGAATGTGTACATCTAGGGCATTTAATCAAGTACTTGTCTGAGGTGTCCCATTGATCATAAAATGATGCTTAATCTCGATTTTTTTTTCTTGGCTTATAAATTCCCTCATGGAAGTTTGATGGGACTGCTCTAAAAATTACAAAAGAACTGAGACTCTGAAGAAATCACATTGACGTGGTGCAAAACCAAGTCTTCGGGGACTGTTAATTATCTGAAAATGTACATAATATAAATGGTTAACTTAGAGATTTAACTGAAATATTTAGATCATTGTGGCTATATATGGATGATTCCTAGAACTCAAAGCAAAGTGTCCATAAAAGTCACATAAAATCCAGTTTCCTATGGGAGTTATGATTTGGTCAGATCTGATGCTCATGTAATTCGGTTTTTAGGTACTTTCGAAGTTAGACAAAAATGTTCTAACCAAACTGCTTTTGAACAAAATGATATATTTCCTCTGTATTACTGATTGTAAATTTAGAAACGGGTAAGGCTTGGTCTAGTCTCAGCCTTCAACTTTTCATGATGAAAAGTTTCATCATGAAACTTTTACCTGGAAATTGCCTCACAGTTGATAGAATTAAGAAGGAGAAAATGAAAAAAATTATTCTGCGTAAGTATTGAATCACGCAGAGAGCCAAATAGGATATAGTGTAAAAATTACATCAGATGTCACCTTAAACTTATTTCTAGTATATGTTATCTTAGCAGCTTTGCAAGGTAAATATACAAATTAAGTGTGTTAGAATCTAATGCATTGTAATGATCTGTGATCATAATTTGACAAACACACAAATCATTATTAAATGGCATATTTCTTAGAGGTTGCACAAAGAATAAGCAAACAGATAAAAACAGCAAGGACAAAATGATTACCTGAAGCTAACAGATTATTTCAGGTATTTGAAGAGAGTTACTGAGATCCGAATAAGCCTTTTCTTCTTTGTACTAATTACCATCTTTCCTTAAACTGTTGCTCGGCAGGACCTCTCTAGAACATTTGAGCTTTCAGTATATTCTCTTTTTTCATCAAGTCTTTGAGCTCTTTGCCACACTTCAATTTTCAGTAGGATGAGTTATCAAGTATCATAATCTGTATGTGTAATCTCATGCAGATTATAAACTCTTTATTTTAAAATGACTTTACGTATTCATTCACAAGAGAAAGAGAAAGAGAGGCAGAGACAGAGGCACAGGGAGAAGCAGACTCCATGCAGGGAGCCGATGTAAGACTTGATCCTGGAAGTGCAGGATCATACCCTGAGCCAAAGGCAGATGCTCAACCGCTGAGCCACCCAGGCGTCTCTATAAACTCTTTAAATAAAAGAGCAGGGAGAGGAAGACATTCTATTTACATTCCAATGATGAATTTCTGAGTATGCTTGCATCACTTCATCCCACATGAATCAACCCATACCTGGAACTGGTTTGACCCTGTCTCAGAGAGTCAGAGTAGGACAGTGGAAAATCATTAAGTCTCAATTAAGTAGAGCTAATTCCAGAGTGCAGGAAATCTTTAGGAAGCTACAGATGGCTGAAATCCAGATGTAAGAAGATATGTTGGACTCAAGATTCCATATGTCTTTTGGGAAGTCAAAAATGTTAGTAAAGCTATAACTATATATTTGAAGTTGACATATATCCCAGGATTGGAAAATGTTTGTAAACTCATTTTTCTCCTAATTGAAAACCCATATTTCAAGAAGTATTGATTACTGAATGTCAAACAATAGGGAAATGGTTAAATAAGTTTTGGTAAATAATTACAATGGGCTACACAGACCTTGAAAAATGAGGTTATTATGTGTACCAAAGACATGAAAGTATGTCCATAATATATTGCTAAATGAAAGAAACAATGTTGTTTTATAATATATATGATCCATTTTATTAAAGACACAGACATACAACTGTTATAATATGGGAACTACAAGACACGTGGAAACACTAATGATCTAATTTGAGGGGGATGGCAAAACGTCAAGTAGTCATGTAAATCTTTCCAGAATAAGGCACGTTTAAACCAGATATAAAGAATGGATAGAAGTTAAAACTGACAAAGATAAGGCAAGGAAGGGAGAATATTCTAGGAAGAGAGAAAAGCAGTATGTATTTGAGTGTTCGAGAAACCAAAAGAAGTCAAGTATAGATTATAGAGTATGAGTGGGTAGTGTAAGAGATAAGCCTGGAAAAAGCAGAGCCGGATTGCAAAAGACATTGTATGTCTTAGGAGTAACTTTGAGCATTCTTTTAAGAACCTTTGAAGGGTTTTTTTTTTTTTTTAAGATCTTATTTATTTATTCATGAGAGAGACAGGGACAGAGACAGAGACATAGGCAGAGGGAAAAGCAGACTCCTCTCAGGAAGCCCAATCTGAGCCACCCAGGTGTCCCGTTTGAAGGGCTTTTAACAAAGAAGTGAGGGGCACCCGGTTGGTTCAGTGGTTGAGCATCTGCCTTTGGCTCAAGTTCTGATTCTGAGGTCCTGGCTCCCCACAGGGAGCCTGCATCTCCCTCTGCCTGTGTCTGTGCCTCTCTCTCTCTGTCTCTCATGGATAAATAAATACAATCTTAAAAAAAAAAAAAGAAGTGATATGATCAGAAATATCACCTAAACAGTATTGGAGAAATGCAAGAGTGGAAAAATGGAGAATGTTTTTGAAGAATTTGTAGTTATCTAGGCAAGAGACAGTTCTGAACTATAAGTATTAAGAGTAGTATTAGAGGAAATTGCTTGAATTCCTGAGTTCTTTAGGGGATAGAACTACAAGCAATTCACTGAGATAAAGTACCCAGGAGAAGAGAGGTTTTTAGGAGTAGCCAAGGAATTCAACTGGTTACACTGAGATTGAAGTGCCTGTAATGCATTTGCTTGGACATGGGCAGCGGACAAAAGGAGAGATAAATGTAAAACTTAAAAGAGACAGGCAAATGGGTACACTCATTTGAGATCATCAGTATGTGTCTGTGGAGAGAACCTGCACCCACTCAAGGAGACTCTTGCACGATATGAGAAAAACCTTGGTAGATTATCGAGGATTATCAACTTTTGGGGGCCCAGAGGAAGAAAAGAATTTACCAAAGGAGAATGAGAGGTCAAAAGAAAATCAGGTCACATAATCAAAATAAATATTTTAATAATCTTTAGCAATTATTCCTGGCCAACCATGGTATTTCATGAGGCAGGAAAGCTTCAAATGAGACCCTTAAGTTTCTTTAGTATCAGTGAAGACATTCCTATGTTGAGCAACAGTTTTCAGCTTAAAGACCCCAAAGGGAAATTTTTTCCTTTTATGGTTTTTATTGGAACCCTATAATACTAAGCAATTATGTAGAATTTATGGGAATGAGAGACTCTCATCATACCCCTTCTAATGAACTGTCTTGAAAAATTCACAATGGTGAGATGCCACATAAATGATACATCCTAGTCTGGCCCCTTGCTACAAACCCAAGTTATTCATACAATCTGGTGTCAGGTGAACATAAAAACCCCTCGCACACATAGTTCCCATTTATGGCATTACTTCAAATCCATTTTTGTTTGCCTGCTCTAATGCGCTTTGTGTTGTTCTCGTCTTTCATGATTCTCCAATCCTGTCTTCTCTTCTGAAATTTGGATCCTCATATTTGCCCCCATTGCTGAATGACTATTGGACGTGCTCTTCTGGCTCACAGTTCTTATTCTTCCTTGTATTCCTTGTCTCTTTTGTTTATGTCTACATCTGTTACTAGAACTAACTGCCATCAGAATTGAATTCCTAAAATTTCATAGACTTAATCTAAAGTAAGTTTACTACTTCCTCCCATTATAATGCCATAGTTTCTGGTTAGTGAGTGGCTTAACTCAACATGGTGAAACAGAGACTTGGGCTCCTTCTACTCTGCTGCTCTGTCATCCCATAGGGACTCAGAGTTCTCTGCAATCCCTTGCCAGGAGGGAAAAGGGAGCAATAACTTTATTTGTAGGAAGAGGAACATGTAATTTGGTGCACAGTGAAATGGCTTTAGTACTGTCAATTTTCACCAGCAAATATGTAACCATTTATAGACCAATACCCCCTAGCCATTGTTTGGGGTCTCATGAGCATTAGTTCTCTCAGTCTTCCAGTCTGCCATATTTGTGGACATGAAAGACTATGTCTTCATACAAAGACATGCAGGTGCTGGCAGCTGCAAGGCAAGGCCAACATGCTTTAAATGGTTTATTCCCAAATAAATAAATAATAAAAATAAATAAAATGATTTATTGCAAACACTATAAAGGATCATCAAAAAATTAAAGATAGAACTACCATATGATCCAGCATTCCCACTTCTGGGAATGTGTCCAGAGGAAATAAAAACACTAACTCAAAAAATATCTGCACCCCTATTTCCTGTGTTCATAGCAACATTTATTATAATAACCAAGGCATGAAAACAGCCTAAATATCTTTTGGTGCATGAATGGATAAAGAAGTTGTGATGCACATTCACGTGCCTGCATGCACACGCACGTGCACGCATGTGCGCGCACACACGCACACACATTGGAATATTATTCATCCATAAAAAATGAGGAAACTGCCATTTGCGACAACATGGAAGGAACTTGAAGTCACTTATTTCAGGAATTTTAAAAAACTCATTAAAAAAAAGACTAGATTTGTAGTAAACAAAGGTGAGGGGAGGTAGCATTTGAGGAAGATGGCCAAAAGTGGCAAACTTCCAGTGATAAGCAAGTATTAGGGAAATAATGTAAAACACAATAACTATAGTTAGCGCTGCTATAAGATACATAGGAAAGTGGTAAGGGAGTAAATCCTAAGACTTTCCATCACAAGGAAAATTCATACTTTTTTTTAATTTTTCTTTTTATTGTATTTATGTGACATATGGATACTAACTAAATTTATTGTAGTAATCACTCCACAATATACATGTCAAGCTATTATGCCATATACCTTAAACTTACACAGTGATGTATGTCAATTATATCTCAATAAAACTAGGGAAAATTAATTTGTTCCAATGCATACAAGTAGGATACTGCCAGTATCTGTTATAGAGCTCATTGCTTCTAGTAATAATTTCTATATGATAACACTAACTGCTAGTATATAAATTGCAAAAATTCAGCGGTCACTGCAATGAAGTTTATTCACATTTATATAAAAGAGCAACATAGTGCTTCTAGTTGGTGAGCAGCTTTCCTCAATTTGTTGTTTTTAGGAAATCATGTTCCTACAGTCTTTTGAACAACTGGCAGGCAGTGCTTTCAGTCTCTATCCCCGGGGAGAGGGAAAAGAGAGAAAGTATACAGAGAGAACATCCACTTGGTTCAGAAGGGACTCACATAATTTTTGCCCACATTTTATTGTCAGGCATGAGTCACATGGCACTTCTTAGAAGCAGCAGGGGCTGAGAAGTGTAGTATGAGGTTGGGCCATTCTTTCCAGCAATGATTCAGAGCAGTTGGACTCCAAGCCTTGATACCACATGTAAGATATACTTCCACTTTGAACTCTGTGATGAGGGACCATCAGAAAAGCCCACATAGAATTGAATTGGATCCAAATTTGCCCTGATCTCTTTGAGCATAGCAACCTTGAACTCAGCACACAGCAACGCTTGATGCAATTGGGACTCTTCCATAGAAGAAACTGAAATAGCTAAGCAAACACATTTTTCAAAGTTGTGTGAATGAACATTGCTCTGCATACTTGCTCTAAACCTTGAAGCAGAATATTATACACAGAACTGAATTTCCATATGTGGAAACTGTAAAATTGCTATTTGCAAGTCATGTTCATTTGTATACCAGAAACCTGCCAGCGATGCACCCAAAATTCATTTGTAGCTGCTATTTATAGCAATATCAGCATTCAAGTTTTTATGTAAAAATAGCAAAGTGGAGCTACTGGTATAATAGTAGCTAACATATTTATTCATTCATACATGAATGTTTATTTGCTCCTTGTAGCAAAATATATTAAGACCTATATTTAACATTAGATGGAAGAAAATTGTGAGGAAGACTAAGAGAAAGGCTGAGGTCAAATATCTCAATCAAAACTGGAGAAATATATTAATTAATTTTAGACTCTTTCCAAATGTCTGTGTATTTGATGTTATGTCAACAAAAGTAAAGAGCTTTACATGCTCAGAGGTCAGACTTCCCTTCTAACTATAACCATTGCCATAACCATAACCTCTCACTGAGCAAAGGTCAGTTCAGAAGTGGTCCACTCACATAAACTGGGAGCTCTGTGTATACAGAGGCTGGAAAACAATTCCTAGAGGGCCATGGTGAGGTGGTAAAGGATTGCCCACCCACATAATTTGTTACTTATGGATCTTTTTCTTCCTGTTTGAATATTTCCTCTCTTAAGCAAACTATACTTCTATAATTAGAAGTGAAGTTGAGAGATACTTCCAGTTTCAGCTCCGACATGTAATGAGCTTGAAAGTTGTTGCTCTTATCCTTAGAATAACAAAAGCTAGATAAATGTCAATAACTTTTGTTGGATCCCTCAGAGAGCTGAGGTCCCAGGGCAAATCACCACCTCAAAATCTGGAGAGATGGGGCTACCCAGAGAGTGATCGCCTGAGATCTGCTTAGAGCAGCTGGAGCCATGAACTGGTCAGCACCCTTAAAGATAATTTTCCCAAATTTCTGAAGGCTGAATGTGGATTGGGGTAAAAGTGAGAAACTCCTGTGGGTCCAGTCTCATGGGAACCCCACACTTTCCTAAGCTTTTCTTCCAAGGACTTCTGCAGTTTCTCATAGGGGGGGTATGCAAAAGATTGTGAATTATACTCAGAACCTTCTCCATAACAGAAGTTTGCTCTCCAGGAAAAAGAACTTGGCCATAGCACAATTCTGAAACTTTATCCCAGTGGGAGGAAGATCATTACTCCCCACTCTATTTACTTGTCTCCCTAAAGCCTTTCTGTCTCACTTGAGGTAAGGGGAAAGATAAGAAACATAGTAAATGGGGTACTGGGCTTTAAGGAAATAGATTGGAAGCACTGAAGCCAGGGAGAGGATTAGAGGGAAAAGGGAAATATTATTTCACCGGAAGAGAACAGAAGCAGTTGTGGCCTCAGCTCTGAGACATCATCATCAGATGTAGAATGCTCCCCAGCCGCACTGTACTTCTATGCCAAATACGTTCCAGTTTCATAACAGCTGGAAGAATTGCAAGGCAAAGACTTTCTTCCAAAATGATAGATAGAAAACCCCAAAGCCAAAGAGAAGACAAAAATGAAGACACGAGAGGAATTTGGAGCTGCCGGCATCTACAACTGTAATAAATATACAACACAGATCAGCTCCTAGCCAAATTAACATAAATCCTCACAGTAATGGCATATTTCCCTCAGTTCTTATTATCGAAAACTACATGTATGGATTCAACAAAAAATTACCAGTTTTGCAAAAAGCAAGAAGGAAATACATTTTAAAGCATCAAAACCAATCAAATAAAACATAAATAGAATGATCAGACAAGGAATTTAAAATGACTATAATTAATATGTTAAGAATTCTAATAAAGAAAAAGTAGACAAGGATCAGGAATAGATGGGTAATGTAGTCAGAGATGGTGAAACTCTTAAGAAAAAATGTAGAAAAAAATACTAGGAATCAGAACATAGTAGCAGAAATGAAATGTACCTTCAACAGACTCTTTAGTAAACTCCACAAAGCGAAGGAAAGAATGACTGAATGGGAATCTGGGTTAGTTGAAATGCCCCAAATTGAAATGCACAGAGGAAAAAAAAAGAACTAAAAAAAAAAAAAATAGAACATCATGTAACAACTGTAGGGCAATGTTAAAAGTTATGACATATATGTCACTGAAATACCAGATGAGAAAAAAGAGACAACTAAGTATCTGAAGTTAAAGACGGTTGAACAGTCTCCCAAACTAATGACAGCAAACAACAGATCCAGGAAGCTCAGAGGAAATGAAACATGGTATCCACCAAAAAAGATAAAAATAAAGATGCATACAGAGACATGCATACAGAGACAGATGAACAAAGACAGAGACAAAATTTTGAGGAAAGCAAGAGCGAAAAACAAACAAAAAACCTCACAAAAAACCTTTAACTGTAGAGGAACATACATAAGGATAAAGATAGATTTCTCATCAGAAAACTGCAAGCAAGAGAGAGTGGAGAGAAGTCTTTAAAATGTTGAAAGAAAAGCCAACATCCTAGAATTATATATCCATCAAAATTATTCTTCAAAATGAAAGGAAACATAAAGACTTGTCAGATAAAACTTGAGGGACTTTATTGTTAGTAGATCTACCTTATTAAAAAAAATTAAAAGAAGGTCTTCAGGCAGAAGAAAAATATCATTGGTTAAAAAACATGGATCTTCAAAATATAAAAAAACTAATGGTGGAGCATAAAGAAGGAATGACTGAAAGTAAAATGAAATCTTTTCCTTATATTTAAGTTATCTAAAAAATAATTATTTAAAGTAAAAATAGTAACAATGTAATAGCAACTCTAACATATGAATAGGTAAAATTAACATCAACAATGTCACAAGGGATGAGAGAGGAATTGGGAATATTCAGTGTTTTGTGTGCACCTGTACTACACTGAAGTATTACAGTGTTATATGAAAGAAAATTTAAGATTATTTAAAAACATATAATGTAAACTGCAGTTACAACTACCAATTTTTTAAGGAACTTGTAAATGATACTCTGAAAGAAGATAAAATAAATCATATAAATTGTTCAATTTAAACCAAGAAGGAAAAAAAAAATAAACCAAGAAGGAAGAGAGAGGCGAAAAAAGGAAACAAAGAGGAAATGTAACAAATGGAAAGTTACAAATATGGTATAGATCCACCTATGTGATCACTTGAAGTATGAGAAGTCTAAATAGACCAATTAAAGCACAGACACTGTCAGAGTGGATTTTAAAAAATGACAAAATATATACTGACTCTGAGAAAATCACCTTAAATCATATCAGGTAGTTAAGAAAGATAGAGAAAGATACTATCACAAATAGATTTTTAAAAGCTGAAGAAGATATATTAATTTCAGACAAAGCAGACTTCAGAACAATGAAGATTCAGAGATAAAGAGGGGCATTACACAGTGATAAAGAGGCCAATTCTCCAAGAAGCCTCAGCAAATGTAAATGTGTATGTACCTACAACATCAAAATAGATGAAGCAAAAACTGATAGAACTGTAGAGAGAAATAAACAAATCTACCGTTACACTGAAAAACTTCAAAATTCCCCTGTCAATAATTGATAGATCAAGGAGGCAGAAAATCAGTAAGGTTATAAATAACCTGAACAGCACTATCAATCAACTTGATCTAATTCACATTTATAGAATACTCTGAGCTCACGTGGAACACTCACCCAGACAGACCACATTTCTAGGCTATAAATCACTACTCAACAAATTTATAAATTATAAACCATACAAAGTACATTCTCAGACCACAGTGGAATTATACTAGTGATGAATAATAGAAAGATAGTTGGAAAATCCCCAATTATTTTAAAATTAAGCAACACACTTCTTAATGACTTAACGGTCAAAGAAGAAACCTCCAGCAAAATTTAAAATTATTTTGACTTAAGTGAAAATAAAAATATAGCTTATCAGAAGGTATGGGATGCAGCAAAAGCAGTGCTTTGAGGGAAATATATACCATTACATTGATATATTGGAAAAGAAGAAAGCTATAAAATCAATAACTTAAGTTTTATCTAGGAGACCAGAGTAAGAAGGACAAGTTGAACCTAAAGCTGGCAGAAGAAAAACATAATAAAAATCAGGACAGAAACCAACAAAATTTAACTAAGAAAATAGAAATTTAACCAAATAAAAATTTCTTAGAAAAAAAATCAATTCAAATGAATAAGCATCTAGTCAATCTAATCAAGATTATTTAGAGAAAACACAAATTATCACTGCCAGAAATTATCTCATAGATCCTAAAAGGATAATAAAGGAATAATAGAAACTACTATATACCCATACATTTGATAACTTAGATGAAATGAACCAATTTTTTTAAACATACAACCTAAGAAAACTCACTTAAAATAACCCAAATAGTTCTATATCTGTTAAAGAAATAGAATTAGTAGTTTAAAATCTTTCCCAAAATGAAAATGTCAAGTCCACATCGTTTTCCTGTTGATTTATGCCAAACATGTAAAGGAAGAAATTATACACATCCTCAATAATCTCTTACAGAGAAACAAAGGGAACACTTCCTAATTCATTTTAGAAGGCCAGCGTTAGCTTGATATAAAAACAGCTGAAGACATTATAAGAAAAAAAAAATAAAACCCAAAACTGCAGACCAATATCTCTAATGAACATAGATGTAAAATTCTTAATAATATGTTAGCTAATCTAATCCAGCAACATGTAAGCAGAGTAATATATCACAGTTAAGTAGGGTTCATTTCAGGCATAAAAGGTTGGTTCAGTGATCATAAACCAATCAATAGAATTTAAAATATTAACAGACTGTATACAACATCAATCAAAATCAGAAAAAGCATTCAACAAAATTCATTGAAGAATGATTTTAGAAATATTAAAAAACAACAACAACAACAACAACTAGGAATAGCAATAGGGAGAAAATATTTACAAAACATATATCTGATAAAGGACTTGTATCCAAAATATACAACAAACTCTTAAAATTTCATAATAAAAAGAAATAGCTCAATCAAGAAATGGGCAAAAGATCTGGACAGCTCACCAATAAAAATGCACAGATAGTAAATACACAAATGAAAAGATACTCAACGTAACATGTTACTAGGGAATTGTAAATTAAAACAATGACAAGATAGCACTATACCTCTATTACAATGGCTAAATGAAAAAACTTCTATTACCAAATAATAGTGAGATGTAGAATAACAAGGAGTGCTCATTCAGAGCTGGTGGGAACGTGAAATGGTACAACTACTTTAGAAGACAGTTTGGTAGTTTTTTACAAAGCTAAACATAGTCCCACAATGATGATCCAGTTCATGGTCCTGGTTACTTACCTAATGGAGATGAGAACATGTCTGTACCAGAACCTGCACATTTTTTTTAGCAGCATTATTCTTAATCACCCGAACAGGAGGCAGCCACGATGCTCTTCAGTAGGTGAATCAATAAACAAACTGAGGTACATCCAGACAATAGAACATTATTCAGCAATAAAAGGAAGTGAGCAATCAAGCCGCAGAGAAACATGGTGGTATCTTAAATGCATATTGCTAAGTGAAAGAAGCCAGTTTTATTCATTTTTTAAAAAAGATTTTACTTATTTATTCATGAGAGACACAGGGAGAAAAGCAGGCTCCATGCAGAGAGCCCAATGTGGGACTTGATCCTGGGACTCCAGGATCACACCCTGGACCAAAGGCAGGCACTAAACCGCTGAGCCACCCAGGCTGCCCAAGAAGCCAATTTTAAAAAGTTATACACTAGCTGGTTGGGTCAGTAGAGCATGCAACTCTTGATCTCAGGGTCATGAGTTCAAGCCCCACATTGGGACTTACTTAAAATAAATAACAATAAAAAGCTACATATTGGGATCCCTGGGTGGCGCAGCGGTTCAGCGCCTGCCTTTGGCCCAGGGCACGATCCTGGAGACCCGGGATCGAATCCCACGTCGGGCTCCCGGTGCATGGAGCCTGCTTCTCCCTCTGCCTATGTCTCTCTCTCTCTCTCTCTCTCTCTCAATCTGTGACTATCATAAATTAAAAAAAAAAAAGCTACGTATTGTACAATTACAACAATATGACCTTCTGGAAATAGTAAAACTATAGAAATGGTAAAAAAAAAAATCAGTGGTTGTTAACGGAGGACAAGGAAGGGAAGGATTAATAGGTGAAAAATGAAAAATCAGGGATTTTTTTTTAGGGTGTTGAAAATATTCTGTATGAAAGTGTAATGATGGATACCTGTCATTATGAATTTGTCAAAACCCATTGAACTGTATGACTGGACTATAGTTAATGATAATGTGTCATATTGGCTCATAAGTTACAACGAATGTGTCTAATGAAAAATAGTAATAATAGAAAGAGTATATATTGGGGACAGGATGTATATAGGAACTCTACTTTCTGTCAATTTTTTCTGTAAACCTAAAACTACTCCAAAAAACTAAAATTTATTTAAAAAATCAAAAATAAAAGGAACTTCCTTCCTTTCATTAGGAGTATATATGGAAAACCTATAATTAACATCCTACAAGATGAACTTGGAGTCTTGTAATAACACAAATAGTAAGGAAATGTTCCAAAGACAAAAGGGTGGAGTATATCAAAGAGACACAAGTGCCAGATGAACTATCAATGGCCGAAGGTAGAAAATTGGAGCAAAGAAAAAATTAAGTAGTACTGAGTTAGAACCCAAAATATAAACTAAATATATACAAGTCCATACTAATATAAATAAATGTTTCAATAAGTGGGTAAGAATAGGCAAGTCTCCCATGCAGAACAATCCCAAATAATTTATGTAGCTATTCTACTCTCCAGGAGGTGAAGCATAACTCCCCACTCCATAAGTAGGCTGTGCATAGTCTTGGCTGGTGTTTTCACTGTGAGCATCTTTGCCTCAAGCATTTTCACCACAGAACTAATTGGCCATAAGGCAATTTTGCGTTAAAAGATAAAGGTCACAAAAAATAAAAGAGGGACATTCATTAAAAAGGACATAATGAAACACAGAAAATGAATAGAGTTAAAAAGACTTTGCTGCAAAATACAAAATATTTGAATACATTCAAAATGTATAATGTAGATTCATGGCAATACTGGGCAAAAAACTGATTTTATTTTGTGGATTTTACCTAAGTGCTTGTCCTCAAAGTCTTTTGTTCAAAGTATGATCCTTTTTTTTTCCTTTTACTTTTTGTTTCATCTCCTCATTTGGCATCACACTTTTTTATTTTTCGATAAAATGTCTTCCTTCATTAAGGGAGATACCAGTTTTCAAATACTGGCACACAGGATGCCTATTTGTAACTGAATTTTGTATTGCATTGTGAAAGCCTTCTACACTGTTGTTTGTTCTTGGCATATTGTCACGTGTCCAATGATTAATGTTTCAAAATTCTATGGAAAATGTGGGTTCAAAACTCTTTGCCACTGAATACACCATTATGAGGGCTAAGATTTATGTAATATAAAAATGGAATATTACATCATCAGAGTAATGAAACCAAACTCAATCAATTAGTTTTTTTTTATCTTTAGGGCAGACTTGCCCTGTGACCAGTTAGTTTTGTGGTGAAAATGTTTGCAGCAAAAATGCTTGCCGTGAAATGCTTGTGGCAAAGATGCTTACAGCAAAACAACCTAGAACCATCCGTAGTGGCTTCCTTACAAATAACATGGTATAGAAAGGAGAGAAAAAGAGTAGCTTTACAGTGGAGAAACTTGACAAGGATTTCAACCAGGTGATCATGGTTAACATCAACAGTGATAAGTCCTTTGATTACATATAACCTGGATATAATGTAGTGGGAGGGGCATTTATCTTTTTGGCCTTCCCACCCCATCACCATAATCCCAGTATAATCATAAGAAAAGTATCAGACAAATCCCAACTAAGGCAAAATCTGTGAAATACGTGACCGAGAGTCCTCAAAACTACCAAGATCATCAAAAAACAAGGCAAGTCTGAGAAACTGCCACAGCCCACTGGAGTATAGGGAGACATGAGAACTAAATGTGATTTGATATCCTGGATGGGATCCTGGGCCAGAAAAAGGACATTAGGAAAAACTAATGAAATCTGGATAAAGTATATATTCGATTACACTCTATGTACTAAATGTATTACACTAATATAAGGTGTTAATGACTGAGTGTGGGCTGTGTGAAAATTCTCTATACAATCTCCATAACTTTTCTGTAAATCTAAAACAAAAGGCTCATTTTTAAATAATAACTTGAATTTATTGGTAATATCTTCACCAAGAAATATCAGGAAAGCTGGAGAAAATCAATATCTGGCCCTTGATCAGAGAGCATCCAAAGGCAATTTACAGAATTCGAAATCATAGCTAAATCTTTTTTAGACTCTTGCTGTAATATTTATGTACCTTATGATATATGATATTTTTCTCTGGAGGAATTGCATAATGTTTTATTAACATCATCCACTTCATTATGTTCATTATGTTGGCATTCGTAAAAGGTGAGTGTTGTGTTCTCTGGCAGATACAGCCATGTTCCATAGTTATACGGTCCCCCGGAAAAATGTGGGCCCCCTGAGCATCAGCCCTGCTGCCAGCCCATGTTCCCTGGACCCTTCATTTCAACATCTAGTCTTCCTGCAACCATCACTTCTGACCCCTGGGTTTTCTGGAATAAACTCAAGAAAATGACCACCACCTACACCGGCCACTTCATAAAGTGACAGTCTTCATTGAGTAGGGAACAGAAATCTATCAAAAATAATTTTTACTTTAGACTTTTAGTAATTAAAATTCTTCTCAAAGAAGTTCCATATCTGGAAGAAATAAAACAATTTAAATAATACAGAATACCTCATAATGAAAAATTATAGGGGATCCCTGGGTGGTGCAGCGGTTTAGCGCCTGCCTTTGGCCCGGGGCCTGATCCTGGAGACCCGAGGTCGAGTCCCACGTCGGGCTCCCGGTGCATGGAGCCTGCTTCTCCCTCTGCCTGTGTCTCTGTCTCTCTCTCTCTGTGTGACTATCATAAATAAATACAAATTTAAAAAAAAAAGCTTTAAAAAAATAAAAGAAAAATTATAACCCCTTTGCCCCACCTCATTCCAGTCTTTCCTAGTGGAAACCAGGTCTAATTCTTATAGAGATTTTTACTCTTAGCTGTTTGTGTGTGTGTGTGTGTGTGTGTGTGTGTGTGTGTGTGTGTGTTTATCTCAAGTCTCATAATAACAGCTTTACAATATACTTTTTTAATGGTCAATCTTGGACGTTATGAACCTAGAAAAAAATGAGTGCTTCCTTCATTTATTTCATTTCAGCTCTTCTCCATCTTAAATGTAGCGATGGCACTATGTTTATCTTCTCTACATTTACTTTGTAATTTATAACAACATACTTTTAGTCCCTGTTTTTATCAACTATAGATGATATCATTTTAGTCCCTACATATCATGAGATATTATTTCTGGAATGTGTCCCCTCATGCGACCTCCTCAGCTCCACCCTGGCTAATAATTTTCTCTCCTCTTGTACACTTAACAGTGCTAACATATACATTCTCTTCTGCAACTATAATTAAGGCTGCCTTGTTTTGTCCATAGCCTGATTCTAAATTCAGATAAACACTAATGAGTGTTTATATTTTAGTGAATAATTTAATACTGTTCACTGTGTAGCCAAATATTGAGTACACTCTTAATACATTTCTTTTCTTATAAAGCATTTTACTTTTCTTGTGCTTTTTTCGATGTCTTTCCCTCCACCCTCACATTGCTTGACTTCATTTTCTCCCTGAGTTGTAAGTTTTGAAAGACCAGCATCACAACTTTCACGTTTTCCTGGGGTCCTGTGTGCCTGCCCAGGCTTGCTACACAGCATCATCTGCAGTTTCTGCCTCCATTTTTCTAGATTGGACCCCCTATTTCCTGGATCCCATGGCTTCTTTTTTGTTGTTGCTTCCTGACACATTTTACTGAAGTATCTACTTAAGTCATTTTGTAAGAAATTGTGTACTGGAAGTAAATGGCCTAGGTTTTCAGAATGGTTTTATTCTACCTTTACAATGAAGAGGCAATTTGGCTGATTATAAAATTTAAGTGCAATTTATTTTTGCCAATCTTTGGAAGTTTCTCAATTGACTTCTAGTCTTCAGTGTGGCTAATGAATTATTTTCCCATTATGACTTCTCTTTCTTTTATAAGTGACCTATTTTCCCCCTTTATCAAAGTGACTCAAATTCCTTCTTTATCTTTGATATCACACTTGTTAGGTCTAGATGCAATGCTTTTTCATTTATTAAATCAGGTACTTGATGGGCCATTTTAATCTGCTGGTAGGTATTGTCGGTTTTAGAAAGAAATCCCTCCTATTATTTATGAGGATGCCTCTTCCCAGCCTCCAAACCTCTAGCAAAAAGAGTCAAAGCAAACTCAGAATTTTGTGTGCTCCAGGTGAGACCCCAGCCTTTCTAACCCTACTGGCACCCAGACACTGATAGCCTCCCCACCACTTTCTGCCTTCCGATCATTAGGCCTCATCACACTTTGTTCTCTCTCCTGTCAGTCACCACAGGAAACTGAGCATTCTTGGGTCACTCTTTATCTCTGGCATGTAAAGAAGTTACAGACACACACCACTAGAGCTCACTGGCACAGGTTATAATATGGGGCTAATTGGGGAAAAACTTACAAAACATATATTCGCCCAAGCTGTCATTCTTTCTTGCCAGGCAAAGATGTTATATGCTCCATGGCCAAGGTCCCAGCTGAGAGAGGCCTTTGTCAGCCAGCAGGCTGGACATATACTGGGAATACTCCAAGAGTGAGAATAAACCCTGCCAGCACCTCATGTTTCATATTTATAGGTTAGCCTAAGGCAGAGCACGAAATATCTCTTTTCTCTAAGAAATAAACTCTTCAAGGGATCTCCAGGCTGAGGCAAGATACCAGGAAGTGTGTATTCCTGAGGCCAGGGTGTACTCACAGGTAGCCCAGGAACTCCCACAAAGCCTTGTTATCGACACTTCAGCTCAGTGCTACAGGGCCAGCTCTCTTTTGGGCTACCAAATAGAAGCAGAATATGAGCTTCCAGAGTCAGCCAGATTATCACTCATCAATTTCCCAAATGCTAATCAATACACAATTTAGAACATTTTCTCTATTCACCATCACCCTCTTCTAACTTTAAAAACCCTCCTATAGGGACTCCTAGTCAGTCACCACCAAAATTTCTCATATATTCAGCCTTTTTTCCAACCATTTCTTTACCCCCTTACTCTCCATGAAAAGAGGTTTTCTTCTGAAATCACTGCTTCCCCTCAAGCTCTTTGAGGGTGGATGTTTCTTCTCCCACACTGCTCAGATCAATATACCTGAAAAATGGAGTCAGAGTCCTCCATACTCCTCATTGCCGCTTCTGGGTAGTTCATACCTTCTCCCTAAGAATCCCAAGCTGGAAGTCTCATGTCTTCAGATGCTACTTCCACTAACCTTCCTTGTTATAATTATTTACCAATCTCTAATGGACTTAAGGTCATGAGTTCCTGGGTCATCATCATGCATTCTAACATTATCACTTCCATTATTTCAATAATTTTGGTATCTACAAGCATGACTTTTTTTCTTACTCATTTCCTTGGCCTTCTCTCTCTCTCTTTTTTTTTTTTTAATGGTCTTGTCCCTTCTACTTCAAACTCAGTATTTATTACTATGGTTATATTCTAGTACTGTTCATTATCAAAAATTGAAACCTCTTATGATCTCAACTTTAAAAATCCCATTTTCCAAACACCACTTTCTGTCTTTCACTCTCCCTTCCCTTATTATCTGAATCTCAACAATCATCCAAGTCAGCAGTCTTTCAATCCTACCACATTTTCATAGCCTTCACCCATTTCAGGTCTATATTCCTCTCCTTATTTAGCTCAAATTTGATCACTGACCACTGTAATGATCCCCTTGCATATACTCTTAACTCCCTTGTATTTTCCCACACAAATCTTTATTTTTTATTAGAATCAGTAGTCCACCTATTTTCCTTCTACAACCACACAGCTAGATGTAATCAGAGAAAAAAAAAACCAACTATATCAACTGGTCTCCTTCAATTTATTACTACTTGCTACAGATGGACCCATAATTTGACTAGGCGGTTATCATAATACATTTCTCAGGGCCATTTATTCCCTACTCTCCAAAGCCAACACATTTCAAACTTTTACTTTGCTCTTAAACCTCCAATATCTTTACCACTGTCTTAATGTAGACTCCACAGAAAACACAGCTTAAGACAACAGCTTAGTGCTAACACTTTGTTGAGTAGTGAAATCCTGAGAAGAAGAGTGGGGGGAAAGGTGAGTGAGGCAAAGGAGGGAGAGGTAATGTGCTGGGGGCTATGTTCCAAGTGGCTACAGCTTTAGGACAGCATAGTTTATTGATTATGCTGAGTCTCCAGGGAGGAAGGGAGGTGGATTTAACTGTTGGTTCCAATCTCCAATGGACTTTTCCTTACAGGAAAAGGATATAAACACCTTTATACTCTCTGGTTGCACTAACAAGCTCCTCCTCAGTGAGTGAGGAACATAGTCCAATAGACTCTCCAAAGCCAACACATTTCAAACTTTTACTTTGCTCTTAAACCTCCAATATCTTTACCACTGTCTTAATGTAGACTCCACAGAAAACACAGCTTAAGACAACAGCTTAGTGCTAACACTTTGTTGAGTAGTGAAATCCTGAGAAGAAGAGTGGGGGGAAAGGTGAGTGAGGCAAAGGAGGGAGAGGTAATGTGCTGGGGGCTATGTTCCAAGTGGCTACAGCTTTAGGACAGCATAGTTTATTGATTATGCTGAGTCTCCAGGGAGGAAGGGAGGTGGATTTAACTGTTGGTTCCAATCTCCAATGGACTTTTCCTTACAGGAAAAGGATATAAACACCTTTATACTCTCTGGTTGCACTAACAAGCTCCTCCTCAGTGAGTGAGGAACATAGTCCAATAGAGCATTAGCAGCATTCAGAGTGCAATTCACTGATTCCATGGTGTCTTTTGTTTGCAAACCAATAGGGAAGCACAGGGCCAGGACTTGAGAGGCTCTCAGGGTAGCTGTGAGGTAAGACAAGGTCACATTGTCTCAGTGTGTCAAACTGTGAGCTGTAGCAGTGGCAGTGACTTGGCGGCATGACCTTGGAAATAGTGACCCTCCTTGCTAGGACTACTTAGGCCAGAAAGTAAGAGAAGTACATGGATCTGGGGGACCCATATACTGAATCCTATATAGTCACTTTTACTCTCGTCTTATGGTCTTGCTTGCTGAATCCCTGAAAAAACTGAAAGAGCAAAAACTTCCACCTCCATACATGTCAACCTACCACTGTCTATGCCCAGAAGTAGTGCCTCTTCTCCTATTACTATGAGTAGAATGTTTGAGCTCTTAATAAGGTTTCCATTGTTCAGAAGTTTTCATTTTATTGCATCTCTCACTTTTTCTTCTTTACCTTAAGCCTATGAATGTATTTTTTTTCTCCTATCTGAAAAATAAAATAAACTTTCTTCATCCCATTTCTCCTTTTGTGGTCCCATTTCTCTGCTTGTTTTTATAACTAAACTCCTCAAATGTGTTTTCTAAACTCACCGTCTCCATTTCTCTCTGTAATAGGTTTTAAAACCAGCCAGTTGGGCTTTGAATATATCCCTCTTCCAAAACAGTTTTTCTCAGTGTCACCAAAGCCCTTGACATTATTAAATCTGGTGGTGACAATGTTAAATTACATGTCCTACCAGCAGTAGTTGGCAGAGCTTTTCACCCCTTCTTCCTTAAAATGCATTTCTCCTCTTGATTCCCAGAACATCACACTCTCCCAGGTTTTCCTCATCATTGCCTGATGATCCTTCTCCATGTCCTCTGCTGATCTCACTTCACCTTCCTAGCCTCTCAGCGTTAGCTGCCTCAGGTCTCAGTCCCAAGGACTGAGTCCTCAGTCCTCAGCCCTAACCCTAACTCTAACCCTAACCCTTGGGCTTCTTCTCTCTATAGACTTTTATTGTGATCTCATTCAATTTCATGGCTTTCAAGGTCATCTATATGCTGGTAACTTCTCAATTTTTATTTTTTAAAAGGTTTTATTTATTTGAGAGAGATCATGAGAGAGAGAGAGAGACAGACAGACAGACCCCTTGTTGAGCAGGGATCCCAATGAGGAACTCAATCCCAGAATCCTAGGATCATGACCTGAGACAAAGGCAGGCGCTTAACCAACTGAGCCACCCAGGCACCCTCAATTTTTATTTATAGCCTGGACCTCTTCTTGAATTCCAGATCCATACATCCTAAAGCCTACTCTATAGGCTACTTTAAACATTTGGATGTCTAATGCATAGGCATGTCAAGGAAAAAGATAAAAAGTGGCTCAAATAGAGGTTGAAGATTGATGATGTATCTCTTGGAAGCACCAAAAGACCAGGTGAGTCTCTGAGCCAAAGCAGAATTAGGGTTTTCATGGGGGATGTGACTGAAGTGGTAGTTTCCTCTATACCTGCTGAACAATTTGCAGTTAGAATGGTTGGGAATATTCCATTTTCTTGTGTCTTGCTGGGGATCATGGATGCAATCTCATCTGGGCAGCTGTCAGAGTAGCTCTTTTGAGAGCTATCTTTGTAAATCTTGTGGGTCATTTATCAATTGTCTAATGTCAGTTGAAGTTCAAGGAAGGAGAAGTTTAAAAAGAAAAAGTGGAGAAAGAAAAACGAAAAACAAAAAGGAAATAAGGTTAAAGTCGAAGTAGGGAAAACTGGCTCTGTTTTAATTCTTTTACAAGAATCTTAACATCAAGAAGTCTAAAACCAAACTCTTGTTCACCCACTAACAAACTCGCTTCTTCAACGGTCACCCACATCTCATTTAGTGGCCGCTCCATCCTTCAATTGCTCAGGCCAAACATTTCGGGATACTTTTGACTCACGTTATTCTTTCACATTCTACACATAATCCATCCATCAGCAAATCCTAATGCATTTGCCTTCAAAATATATTCAGAATCAACCACTTCTCAGTACTACCAATATAGTCTGGCCACCATCATTTCTCATGGAGATTATTGTCATGGTCTTCTAAGCCATCTTTCTGTTTACCCTCCTACAGTCTATTCTCAACAAAGCAATCAGAATGATCCTGTTAAAAACATGTCAGTGTAATGTCACTGCACTCAAACCTGTACAACAGCTTCTCATTTCTCTGGAATTAAAAGCCAATGTAAGTCTATACAATGGCTACAGGGTCTTATGAGATGTGATTCCTCATTCCCTTCTTGTATAGCTGTCTACCTTGCTCTTTCTGCTCTATCCCACCATGCTATTCTTTGAATACCACAGGCTGTCTCCAACTCCAGTTTTTGTATTTGCGGCTACTTGCTGATTCCTCTCCCTAAAACTCTTTCTCCAGGTATTCATTCTCTCATCTCTTTCAGTTCAGATGTCCCCTTATCAGAGAGAACTTCCTATGCTGATTCTTTATAAAACTGTAACCCTCCTATCTCCTCCCCAAGTGCTCCTCTTATCCTCACCTGCTTAATTTTTTTACAGAACACTAATCACTATAAGAATATGATACATTTTATGATTAATTTGTTTGTCCTTCCCACCATCTATTCTTTCTCTCACTAATATAAGTTTCATGAGGCAGGGATTTTGACTATTTAGTTCACTACTATATTTCAAATACCTAGAGCATGACTAAGTATATGGTAGGAATGCCTGAATGAGGGAAAGAATGAATAAATGAATAAACAAATGAATGATTCTTCTAATTTCCTAGTCTCTACTTTTTTCTCTTCTCTCTCTCTAAAACTCCCATTCATAGAACATAGACATTCTAAGTGACTCTTCTTACTTCTTATATCTTCATTTCCTTGTCTTTGGGTTTAACTTTCTGAAATACTTTTTAAAATTTATCTTCCAAACCTTGCATTACATTATTTGTTTCATCAATCCTATTTTAGATTTCCCAAAGGTCTTGTCCTATAATTGTAGCTTATTTACAGCATTCATTATTATTTTATGGATGTAATATTTTTCCAAATCTCTCTAAGGATACTCTTTGGAGATTTGGATTTTCTTTTTCTTTTTTCTCTTTTTTAGTTATCTTTTAAGGTTATCTGTTAAGTCCATTGTCATTTGTTTCTGTTTTATATAAATATTTGAAAAGCATGGAAAACAAAAGCAAAAATGAACGATTGGGACTTCATCAAGATAAAAAGTTCCTGCACAGCAAAGGAAACAGTCAAAAAACTAAAAGGCAACCTACAGAATGGGAGAAGATATTTGCAAATGTCTTAGCAGATAAAGGACTAGTATCCAGGATCTATAAAGAACTTCTCAAACTCAACACCCAAAAAACAAATAATCCAGTCAAGAAAAGGGCAGAAGACATGAAAAGACATTTCTCCAAAGAAGACATACAAATGGCCAACAAGTACACAAAGAAATGTTGCACATCACTTGCCATCAGGGAAATACAAATCAAAATCACAATGAGATACCACTTCACACCAGTCAAAGTGGCTAAAATTAACAAGACAGGAAACAACAAATGTTGACTAGGATGTGAAGAAAGGGGAACCCTCTTACACTGTTGGTGGGAATGCAAGCTGGTACAGCCACTCTGGAAAAAGATATGGAGGTTTCTCAAGAAATTAAAAATAGAACCACCCTATGACCCAGCAATTGCATTACCAGGCATTTACACAGAGATACAGATGTAGTTAAGTGAAGGGGCACCTGCACCCCAATGTTCATAGCAACAATGTCCACAACAGCCAAACTATGGAAGGAGCTGAGATGTCCTTTGACAGATGAATGGATAAAGATGTTGCATATACAATGGAATATTACTCAGCCATCAGAAAAGATACCTACCATTTACATCAACCTGGATGGAACTGGAGGGTATTATGCTAAATGAAATAAGTTAATCGGAGAAAGACAATTATCATATAGCTTCACTCATATGTGGAATATAAGAAATAGTACAAAGGACCATAAGGAAGGAGGGAAAATTGTATGGGAAAAAAAATCAGAGAGGGAGACAAATTTTGAGAGACTCTTAACTCTAGTGAATAAACTGAGAGTTGCTGAAGGGGAGGTGGATGGGGCGATGGGGTAGTTAGGTGATGGGCATTAAGGAGGGCATGTGTTGGGATGAGCACTGGGTGTTATATACAACTGATGAATTATTGAAAACTACATCTGAAACTATATATTGGCTAATTGAATTTAAGATAAATAAATATGCCAAAAAAGCCAAGAAATGTCTAAAACAACAACAACAACAACAAGAGAAGAAAAAACTGAGGGGAAAATTAGTGACAGAGGAAAAAACAGATAAATAGGAGAGGCTGGGTCCTCTGGAAGAAAAAGGCTGAAAGACACAGGGACATCAGACATAAATATAAAAAGAAAAGCCTGAGTGGTTCCAGTGTCCAGAAGTAGCAGAAGTTTACATTCCTAATTGTCATCTACTCATATGTTCTGAGAGCCATTGTTCTGTATTATAATCATTATATTATACTCACTGTCTCTAGTGGAGCATTTTTTTCTTCCCAAGGGTTCTGCTCTAATTCCCTCTCCCTGGAAGAAAACCCTTGGGGGACACTGAGTTATATTTGCATGCTTTAAAGCACACAGTTAGCATACTTCTTTCTGAAACTCTTAGGCACTTCTGGAATAAGTTCTTTCATGCCCTGGGGTTGATAAGTAGGCTTCTCCTCCCACCCTAGACCCTAAAGTTGAATATGTCAAGTCAAATTCGGTCAGTGGGAGAATTCTATGGCTCAGAAAACTGAAACTTATTGGGACCTGACCTGAAAACTTAAACATTTATTCATGTCAGAATAAATGGCCTGAGATCAGTTCAAAGTAAATGTTCATCTAGACACATCGAATCAGATTTGTACTTCATGATAAGGTTTAGAACTTCTCTGATGCTTAGCAGGATTGGTAGATAATATAACCAAACTAGTGTTTTTGGGTAGAGCAATTTTCTTTGAAAACAAAAAGTCCAAACTCCTAAAACTTTACTGTTTTAATATGGAGGGACACATGAGAGCAATATTTGAAAAACTATGCAAGGCCACCCAGCATAGTGCCTGTCTCAGAGTGGGTGCTAAATAAATTTTTTTAATTAAATTTGAATATTTGGGGCACCTGGATGGCTCAATCAGTTAAGCATCTGCCTTTTGGCTCAGGTCATGATCCTGGGGTCCTGGAATGGAGCCCTGCATTGGGCTCCCTGCTCAGTGAGGAGTCTCCTTTTCTCTCTCCCTCTCCCCCTCCCTCTGCTCCTCCTGCCTCAACCTCACTCGTGCACACTCTCTCTCTCTCTCAAAATAAATAAATAAAATATTTTTTTTAAATTGAATATTGTCCAGCCCTCTCATTTCACAGCATAGGAAACTAAGGTCTGATGAAGTTAACTGACTTGCCAAAGGAAAATAAATTATAAGACCAGAACAAGAGTCTACAGTTAAAAGCAAATTTCTAAATCAAGCATAAAAACTCCAAATCATTTTTTTCCAAATCATTATTTTAGCAGTGAAAATTTCAAACCGTAATTTTTTCCCAAGAGAAATGCATTTTGCCATTTGTAATTTCACATGCAATTGGTCTCATAATGAATAGTATTATAGTAGTGGCTAAATAGTCCAATGTTGCATGCATTTAGAGATTAACTACTTAAAAACAATCAGCTTTATCGAAGTATAATTTGCATACAGTAAGGTGATCCCCTTTCAAGTATGAAGTTTAATGAGTTTTTCAAAGGTATGCGCACTCCTATAATCACTGCCGTGATCAAGTTTAAGACATTTCCATCACTCGCCAAAATTTCCTCCCACATCTTTACAGCCCGTTCCTTCTCCCATACCCAAGGCCCATCACTATAGAATTGCCCATTCTAAAATTTCATGTAAATGGAATCATACATTTTCATTTTTTGTCTGGCATCTTTTGCTAAGCAGAAGGTTGCTGAGAGTCATCTCTGTACATTCCTTTTTCTTGGTGAGTAGTATTCCATTGCATGGATATAGCAAATTTGTTTATTCATTCACATGTTAATGGACACTTAAGATTATTTCAACTTGGGTTATTATGGATAAAGTTCTTATCAACATTTGTGTATGGACATTGTTTTCCTTTCTCTTAGCAAATGACCGGTAGTAAAATTGCTGGGTCATATGTTAATGCACATTAAACTTTATAAGAAATTGCCAAATAATTCTCCAAAGTGGTAGTGCCATTTTACATTCCCACCAACAAACAGCGTGTTGGATCCCTAGTTGCTCTGTGCTTTTAAAACTTCATTTCCCTAAAAACAAAAAACAAAAAAAAAACAAAAAAACAACAAAAAACAACAAAAAAAAAAAAAAGAAAGAAAAAAACTTCATTTCCCTGATAACTACTGATGTTCAGCATCTTTTGATATGCTCACTGGTCATTTGTATTTTTTCCTTTGTAAAAATCTGTTAAATATTTTACCTACTTTCTATCAGGGTTATCTTCTTAAGTATTGAGTTGTAATAATTTTTATAAAACTTGACAAAGTCCTTAATCAAGTATATATATACTGCAAATATCTGTATTGCAAAGCCAAGTTCATACCTTGCCTCTTTGTTTTCTGAACTATGTATTTTGAAAAGCAGAACTTATTAATTTTAATGAAGTACAATATATCATTTTTTGTTTATGATTTGTGCTTTTTGTGTCATCTCTAGGAAATTCTTATCCCAAGGACACAAGACTTTCTCCTATATTTTCTTTTTAAGTTTTATGGTTTTAACTCTTACATTTAGGTCTATGATCAGTTTGGAGTTAAATCTGTATATAGTGTGAAGTCAACATTCATTTTGCCCCCATAAGAATACCCAGCACCATACACTGAAAAAATTATTCTTTCTTCGACTGAATTGCTTTGGCATCTTTGTCAAAAGCCAACTGACAATATACCTGTGGTTCTATTTTTGGACTCTGTTTCATTGTTCTATACATACATCTTCATGCTAACCACACTGTCTTGATTACTATACTTTTACAGGGGACTATGAAGGAAGGAGAAAGAGCTCACATACAAGGAAAGAAGGAAGGAAAGAGAAAGGTAATTTCTCTGGCAGAAATCAGTGTTCGTTACCATATGGGAAAGTAAAAATATCAACCCTATTCAGAACAACAGAGTTCATTCCAACTATTCTTATTTTTAATTAATCATTTAATAGTTGCTGAGCAATTGTGTGGTCTATATGTGCAACAGCATGAATGCATTTAGTTGCTTCTGTTGTCATTACTAATGACTTTATCTTGAGGCTCACTTTTCTTACGGACTTTATTGATAAATTTTAGGATTAATCAAATCAATTAGTTGACATCTTCATAATGAGATAAAAATATTTGTCCAATATGAGACCCTATTTAGAATGTGAAAAGTTCTTCGATGTATTCATTTGTGTTGGTTATAAATTTAAAGAGTCCATTGAGTTTTTTTCTAATGTTTTGGTTAAACTGAGGGAAGATATGGGTTACTGCAAGCAACCTGATCAATCATGTACTATTTGCCAAGTGCTATACTATGTGCTTTCCATAGCAATCAAATATTTAATTGCTACAATTTATTGAGTGTTTATTATATCCCTGAAATTATCCCACCTTAATTCCTGTAATAAGCCTGCAAAGTAAGTACCATTATTCCCATAGTACATGTAAGGTCACCAAAGCTAAGTAACTTGCCCTACCAGGAAGCAGCAGAAATGCCCTAAATCTAGCCTAAACCTGGCCTTCAAGCCTAGGATCTCTCCAGCTTCTCTATCACATGTACCCAACCCATGGCAATACTCTATACATTGCATGAATGTCAGAGCAAAACCTAACGTTCAAGGGACAGTTTGGGCATGTAAGGCAAGGCCTGGTAGCTTTTTCCCAGCTCTGCTAGATCAGCATCGGTCTCCTCTTCCTCAGAATCAGAAGAAAACCATCAACCAAGGGCTCATAGCCTTTAATCTGAGGGAGTATGCTTTTACCTTTGTTAGACTAACAGTCCTCATCTAACTCATTAACAGTGAGCTGAGAGAGATTCAGAGAGAGAGAGAGAGGGAGACTAAGGGGAAACAGGAGAGGATGAGCAGGGAAATAATAGTAACATATGTAGTCTGCATTATAGTCCTCCAAGGAGATAATCTGATAATTTAAGAAAACCCATTGAGGACAGGTACTTACTTTAGAGATAGAGAAAGCAAAGATCTGAGGAGCTAAGGCATTGAACCAAAGCCTTATCAGTTGTAGGGAAGGGAGCTAGATGGCTAACCTGGGCACTTAGCCCTGGCACTAGAAAGGAATGGGGCACTGAGGTAAGGCTGGAGAACAAAAGAGTGATTTGTGAGGTGAGGGGGCAAGGAGGAGAGAGGGTAGGTGTCTGATCACTTAATTGTTCTTTCTGAAGCTAAACTCAGCTCAACTGGCCTTACATCCCTGCTCTCACTGCTCTGGCACGTACATACAACTAATTCATTTTCTTTTATCTAAGATTTTAAAGTACCTCTGAGAAAGACCAGGGTATCCAAATCAAATTAGAATCACAATAGGTTGGGAACTGATCCAAAGGCTTAATATAAGACCTAAATAATAGAAAGCAAAAATAGCAGAAAACTGAGGTAGTTTGCATTCCTATGTCTTATGAATAAAACTGCAATAATGACATCATCTCTTGTTCTTTAGAAGAATAGTGCTGTTAACATTTTGACTTAAAGCGGAGACTGGTCTTTTAAAATCGTATGTCAGTGTGATCCACAGACCTTAGGTCTTTTCTTTCCCCACCTCCACCTGTCCCATTAAACAGATTCTAAAGGGGAGTTAAATGGAATTACAAATACACACACACACACACACACACACACACACACACATACTAGCACTCACACACAGACACATTCTCCTGTAGCTTTCAGGCCTGGATTTGGTTTATATGGAGAAACCCTAGTGTCTTCATTCTACTTTTATACCCTTATCTCAAGTACTTTGTGTAACATTTAAGTTATCCTAATATAAGTGACTAATCAGAGGGTCTTAAATATAAGTGTTTCCAGGGGTCAGACATGGTCTAATGATACGAAGAATGGTAGGACTCTGCAGCAGTTATACCCCATGTAACAGCCTTCTAATTTTACCTTTTCTGCAGACAAAACCAATTTGAGACCTTTGGATGAGATTAAGTGTTTTGATCAATTGTCTGCCGTATTTAAAAGGAATGTCTAATTTGAAAGATCTAACATAAGGAGACCTTTAATAAATCATTTGATTATATAATTGTGTGTGTGTGTTTCATATTAGAAACTCAGATTGAATCTACACAGCTGGGAGGAAGGAGGAGAAATCTGCCAATCATATTTATTTATCTATTCAATAGCAAACAATGAGACTAAATGATCTTTTGAACAAAATTGACAATTTGTTGAACCAAATTGATAGGTTATTTGTGTCTAATAGCCTAAGAGTTACATAAATAAATCCATGCTGAAAGACAGGTCTTTTTCAATGCTTCATTCAGGTATTTGGTCAGTGTCAGGCGAAGCTCACCCAAGTTATACAGAATTAACCACCTCTTAACAATTAGATAAAGCCTCCCTTGATGTATAAATGTTTGACATACTCTTCTTTCCTAAGGATGAGATTATGTCCGTGCTGGACTAGCTAATGGGGGGAAAAAGCTTTTGATCTCCAAAGTCCAAGACTCTGTGAACTTCAATATTCTGACCTACACATTTTAAAAAGCAGTGGGCAAAAAGTTATCCTAGATTCTAAATTTTAAATCAGAGAAGTCAGTAAACCTGTGGTTCAGATGAAAGTTTTATTAGCACATAAGCTCTGTTGATTTTCAGGTGTTAAAAGCAGTAGGAATATATATCATCTTGATACTAACACAAGCTGCTGAATTTAAGCGGTCGTTGACCAGATACCTGATTTAAGAGATTCCATATTTACAGAGGAATGTACCCTTCTCCTCTGCAGGGGACTAGGTTTTAAAAGCCAAGAGATATCAAGTGAATAAGACTCCATAAACCAATATTCTTAATAGACTAATCTGATTGTCAATCAGCTTTTGCACCTATCTCAAGAAACATTTGACATTTTGCCTATATTCATGTATGAAGAATCTAAAAATAGATTTAATTTAATAACATTAGTGTTCAACTTGTCCGATGTTCGGATCTTATTCCAGGGGGAACGATGCTTGTAGCAACGGTAAAATTAGGAAAGTTGTTTTATGTCGCATTAGTTAACATATGCAAGCTTACTTAACATGTGGACGGCAAATAAGTGTAATTACATTAAAACAAGGAGCTGTAGCGCAGAAGCAATAAAAATAGACTAGGTTGTATTATTAATTCTTGTGTTAAGGGTTTTGAGCCATGTTGATTGGCCTGAATTTTTTGATTTTGTTATGGTACAAAGGGATTGTTTGAAGTAATTTGTCCCCGAGAGAGGCTCACAATCCCAAGCGGGTTTCAATTCAGCAAAGCAAATCTAATTTTGTTTGCTTTATGCAAACCAGAAGGGGCTGTGGTTCATTCTGTTTTCACTGGAGGGGAAAGGCGCACTAATGGGACCTGCTGAAATGCATGCATTGCAAACATCATACCCCTGCATATATTAAATTTAGCTATGTGATGCACTGTGTTCATCATCTCATTGTGTACACAGATACGCTTTAGAACAAAGCCTTTTAATAGCGAGGGAACCTTACTACATTATGTCAATACTCTATTGTATTTATATTTAATGCCGCCATTGGAATACCTGCCCTTAGCTAGAGTATGTTCATATTTGTGATCATTTTGCATTTCAGCTGCTCCTTATGTGAAAGTGGACTATACACTGAGGCTATTATGCTGTAGCTTAAAGCCAACATCTGAAGATTAATTATGTGTAGATCGATAAAAGGTTTCTAATTTTCCCAGTCTCCACCCTCCACTCCCCACATATACCCCCTCACATATACCTGAGTTAAATTAGAGGTGCTTAGTACCCTGTTGAAAGAATGAGACACATCCCAATCTGAATATTCCGGCCGGAAGATAAATGGGGGATAATAATATCTGCACAACAGGTAATGCTAAGGATGGTCTCCATCCTTGTGACAAATCACCACCCTCGTCCCAGCCCCCTCCCTCCAACCCACTGTGGTCTTTCCTCGACTTGCCAGATACAACTACACTGCCAGATACATTTGATCAAATTCATCAAAATTAGTGGGTGCATGAGATGGGAAGGGAAACCAGTACATGATAGATGATAATGCAGTTATTGGCTAGGTGAATTTATCCCCATAAAAATAGAATTATTTGTCAATTAAAATTGCATAATGACTGCATCTCCTGTCATGCCAGAACTGTGTTCAGTGTGTTTTTGTTTTGAAAACAGTCCCAATACTGCAAATAGACAGACACATCTCCAAACCCTTCAATTTGTCATTAGACATTTGGCGGCATGCCTACTTTGCTGTTAATTTTCCAAAACTACATTAATTTGCTGAATGACTTCTGTGAATCAGTTCACATAAAATTCAAGATGATACTTGTCATGTACACAAAGAGTGACTACTAAAAGCATAGGTTACATGTAGAAACACACTGTGTGAATCAGTTTGAATTTTGTGTTTTAAGTTCAAACATGGGTTAGCATTAATGATTTTTTTTCTTTCCTAATGGAAGTTGCTTAATGAAACATTACAAGGATAATCTTCCTATTGGTTTTTTTTTCTGCTTCTGCTTATCTGTTTCTTCAATTTGCTAGTGTATACATTCTTAATTTGACTTGATTTGGAACACAAGAGATACCTCAGGCAGTGGAAATTCAATGGTGTAGCCAAAAATAATTGTTTAATATTGTGACATAAGGGATTTGATCCTCAAGGTATACTGTATCTGACAGTTGTGCAATTTAAACACTGAGAGAGATTACCCTGTGCACAGAACCAAACAGCAAGATCACATGACATTCTTAGAGGAATTTACTTGCTGACAAAAAAAGGGCATTTGGTTGAGGAACCGCTGTAATAGTTACTGGCCTCTTGTAGCATAAAATCATGAGATAGTAGTATGGTAGCTAATAGAAATGCTACTTTATTTATAAATGCACTTGCTTGGTTTACAAAATATGTTTATTCTAAAGGCAAATGCTGCTTTGGTCCTGACACGCATATTACCCAAGAAGCTCTGACCAGATATTCCATTTGTGGAATTTTTTATTTGAATTTATACGTTCACACATTTTTATGTGAATATATATGTATTCAAATATATATTAAAAATATTTTATTTGAATATATATCTCATATGTGTGTATAGTATACTATATTATGCATATATAAGTGTAGATACAGGCAGTATATATGTATGTATGGTATACATGTATATAGGTATATAATCCTGGACATTACATGAAATATTTTTATTATAATTACTAAAATATAAATTAGTATAATTTAATTGGCTTCATGCCGCCATACAGGTTGAATTAGAAGGAAAATAATCATAGAACCCCTAGTGAGTTCAAATCTGCTACAAATACTGTGAGAAATTATGTCACTTTTAGCTTTAAGCCCAGAGAGGGGTACGTGGCACAAAAGCCCAACGTGGAAGGATACCTGATTCATTACCACTTATCAGCTCTGCCTCTTTCTCTCCCAACCGTGCTCACGTTCTCCTACTCCACCTCCTCAGTGTACTAAGAGCAAGAATCTCAGAAAGGGTGGGAAGAGAGAGAAAAGTGGTGGTCGCAAGCCTGCTGCGGTGCCACCCAATGTTCAGTTACTGCCTATTACAGCTGAACGTCCACCACATTTAGTAAGACTGGGAAAATATTGCACTTGGGAGAATGAATATAAACTTTTCCTGATGAACCAACTTGGCCTAATAATAAATATAGTCCTACAATGAACTCAGGTGTTCAAAAAAACACTTGAGTTGTCAGACTGGAGGGATTTATTTTAATCCATCTTACAGAAGGCAGCACAGAGTACAAACTCTGCCCCCCGAACCCTGTAAGTTCTGCACAGGTACATCTTCTTAACCTTAAAGGGAGGCCCCGCTCGAAATCCTCTTCAGCTCAGCAGCCCAAGTTTGCATCGGAAGTTAGTTCTGTTCTCAAAGAGCATCTGCCCAGTAGTGTGCTGATAAATGTTTAACAATCAGCTCTCTGGAAAGCAAAAACAAAAGAAAGCCATAACTCTGATTTGTAGTGGGAGTCAATTCCAAGCCACCAGCGTGTCAGGGTGAATGAGGATTGCAGAACAAATAGAGAGCATCACACCATTCCATACTATTTCTACCATATAGATACAAAAGATATAAATAACCTCAAGAGCACACATCACAGTAAAATGCAGTAAAATACAAAGTAATATGTTTGGGTATTATCTTTCTTTTTGATGTAACTTCTTGAATTTTATTACACACTTTTATGTTAATTTTTAATAACAATCATATATAACAAAAAAAAAAAAAAGAAGCTTGCAAAACCCTGAAAATTTAACAATCGACTCTCACGAGTTAGGGCAAGGCAAGCCCCACACACCACCGCCTCCATCCTGTCTCAGCACACACACGCCACACAATTAGCTTCCTGGTTCATTAACATCGATCCAGAGTTATGCCTCATCAAATGGGAAAATATTTGTCCTGGCAATAAGCAAAATAACTTCTTGTTGATCCATGGCTCCTAATATCGTTGTGGGGTACTATCTCCACCTGTATTTGCAACGGTGCGTTCTTTTTTTTTTTTTTTTTTTCTTTCTTGCCATCACAATCCCTGGTTGAACCTTTATTTTATTCAAGTGCATGGGGGACACGGCCTGTGTCTGCATTCCTTTGTCTAAGAATAGTGATTCTGCACTCACACATAAAGAAGAGGAGAGAGAGCTACTATACAATGGTGTGGAGTGCGATGAAATTTTTACTGACACGAGTCTGGGAAGATTGCCTGATCTGTATTTGGAACAATGCTATTTTGTTTAATTTGATATATGTGTGGGCTTTTTATTCAAATAGAGTTGAACATTTTGTTCCAGTGGGGAAAAAAAGGGCTGCTTGTTACAGAAAGGTTATTTATCGTTCACTATAACACTTGGCATTCTGAAGAAAATTGTGAGGATTCTCCTTTTGGGGGCTGTATGCTGCTGTCCTAGCCTCTGTACAAAGGGATAGAGCAAAAGTGGATGGAACGATCCTCGGAGGCTCTTTGGGGTCTGTGCTTTAGACACCCTCCAATGAAGGTGCTTCTTGGCCTTTAAAAATATCCAGTGACCCATTCCATCACTCATTTTTGCTGCTTCTTGGACATTTTAACATATGAATTCCCATCGCTTCAAAAGATTCAATGCCAACATCAATTAACATCTTGGGGGAAGACTATATGGAAGAAGTGCTAAAGAAATCTTAGCTGCGCAAGCACAATTGCGCTTGGCTGTCCCAAGCAATACTCTTATTCAACATTGCTCTAAACTGTTCATTTTTACACTGTAATTGCAACTGTTTCTCTTGTTTATTTCCTTGACCTTGACACAACCACCGTCCATTTGAATCTCAATTCAACTTGAGCTCAGTTATAATCAATTTCAAGTTCAGGCTCACAGATTACCATACAGGTGACCCTCACCTTAGGAGATAAACACATCCTATGGAAGTCAGATGCTACCAACTCTTCTGAGATTACTAGATGTGGGAAAAAAAATCCAATTAAATGGAAAGAGTGCAACAGCACGCCATTTACTTTGCTATTCATTCAGCAAAGACTCATAAACTATATACTATTCAAGGTCATTATGCTACATGCTTAAATACTAAAAAAGTCATCTCATGTACCTCCCAAATTTTTAAATAGATCCCAATGCAAATCAAAATTCTTCCTCGAGCTTCCACTGATGCTCCACGGAGCCTGGAGTGCCAACGAGCACTTATGAAATAGTTTCTTCTTGTTTACTTTATACTTCCTATCATCTTCTCACAGCTGGCCCCAGACACTCTGAAATATAAGTGCTTGTAAGCTAGAGGCTGGAAGCAACTTCATGTTTTACTGCTTGCACCACCAGGATCAGTGGCCTTCTCCTGGAGCCTTGGCCAACATTTGCTGGATTGAACTATCCTCTCTCCTTCCTCCAGGAGTTCACTGAACCTCCATCAAGGCAGATATGATATGTTCAGGTTCAACCACAACATCTGATAATAAATGATTCTTGCCAAATAGAACATTCGGACTTTAAAAACAGAGACTCACTTCATCTAGGGCCAAACATCATGAGAGTAACTCATCTGGGGGAGGAGGATAGGCATTTACATTAGACCTTGAAGGATGGCCAAAATTTAAATATGCATTGATGGTTAAAACTTAAATTACTTAGCATAATTCAGCAGAAGTACTTATTGAATGCGTTTGGGTGTTTTGTCAAACTGTAATCATAAACTCTAGGAGCTATGGAGAACAGCGCTAAACATAACCCACAGAGCCACTCTGGTATCTGTTCATTCTTTCTTCCTGGCCTGCAGACCCCAAGAGCACATAGTAAGCTGTAGCTCCTGACAGGATGGGAGCTTCGAAACAGGGTATACAAATGAAGGGGAGAACGTACCTGAGTGTGGTGAAAAACATGAGCAAAGGGGAAAAAGGTGGGAGTGAAGTCACTTTCTAAGAAGGAGGTGCAGATTCGCTGGGCAGAAGTAGAGGCACCATTTGTCATAATAAATAATGACATGTGATTCATTGAGCAACTATTGTATGCCAGCCGTGGTGGGCAGGATTGAAAATGCCTACCTCTATCTTCAAAAACACCCATCAAGGCGGATGTTTAGGAGGAAACTGAGGATCCAATCATCATAGCACATGCCCTACATCAGGCTGGTGGCTTTGGAAGGGTCAGAGAATGGAGAATTTTAAATAGAATTATGAAGAGTTTGAATTGAATTTTATAGGAAAGAGAAAAAGGAAACAGCTTCCAAGACCGTGAAACAAGACGAAGGCTTCAATGCCTAGTGAGGAGGTCCCTAAGGTGGCCTGCGTTTGAGTGAAAGATGACTGATTCTTGATTTGGCTGCAAAATCAGAAAGGAGGAATGAATCTATGAGGAACTTGAGAGAAGGTATTAAAACTACTTGACAACAGGATTTTAGGACTAACAGAGTAACAGGCAAACACAGAAGGATAGAAAGAAAAGGTTTATCATGCCTACACCACGTGAGATGTGTTTATTCTAACTACAAAATGTAGTGGAAGTCTTGTACATTATCGATTTTAATGAATGTGACCATGGTGGAGTTAAATATCATTTCTCTTTTGACATCATTCATACTTTTGGTTGTCTGGAAACTACCCATCCTCCTAACCTACGACGTGCTTCCTTTATCCCAAGAATTTATAATGAGTTGCAAGTGGGACCAATAATTATGATCTGCAAGAAGGGAAACAAACTGCATAGATTAATTTGGCTGGCAATCAGCTATGGGCTTTGAAAGCTTGTGGAGCCTTCGGGAGCTCTTTGGTCAAGAGGAAGGGCATGCGCCAGACAAATGGGACTCTGTTCCAAGTGCAGCCCACACAAGAGGTCTGAAAAGAGCAGACAAAGGAGGCTGGAGAAGAAAGTGGAGGGAACAGCAGGGAACATAGACATAGGGAAGGTCAGGGCATAAGAACCTGAGAGGAGGGGGATGTATTTGATGTCCTGAAAGAAAGACTCCTGGAATACTTGGAGCAGCACAGAGGATGTGAGCTTAAAAATGCATCAGTTCTATGCTCCGTGGGAGAATGTAGCCAAGGGAATGAATGACCAGAGTAAAATGGTGATCAGGAATCAGCACGGGACCAGGGTAGTGGTAATGGTGACAGCCAAGTCTCTTTCACACTGCAACTCTTCTATCTAAAGACCTTACAACATGTACACGCATTCTGGCCAACAGTCACCCTCACAACATCCTGAAGGCAGGAGTGAGTGAGGAATAGAAGTGCAATCACTGACCATGGTACGTGTCACCAGGAGGACGCCAGGTTCTGCTTCTGTTCCAAAGCTGTGTTCACCAAATGTGAAGGCCATTCTCACAGGAAACAAGTGGGTCCTTTAAAGTTCCAAGAAGCAACTAGGTGGTGCTAGGATCATTATTCATATCCATTGTCTTTCATCCAGGCATAAGAGTACCTGTTCTTTGTAACTTCAGTGACTATATGGAAAAGACGTACAAAACTAAGAAAAGAGGCACCAAGTAAGAGGAAGAAACTCTGAAATTATAGGGTCCGGGAATGTTATATCATCTTCATCTTGCTGACATTGAACCTAGGAGAAACATTCTTAAAATACATTTATATGGGATGCCTGGGTGGCTCAGTGGCTGAGCATCTGCCTTCGGCTCAGGTCGTGATCCTGGGATCCTGGGATCAAATCCCGCATTGAGATCCCCACAGGAAGCCTGCTTCTCCCTCTGCCTCTCTCTGTGTGTCTCTCATAAATAAATAAATAAAATATTTTTAGAAAATACATTTATGTGAAGTTAAATACATGGTAGATGCTATTGTTGGTCCCACAGAGCAAGGTCAGTGAAAGGGACTGATTAAAACGTTAACCCTTCTGATTGATTCAAGAGTTGATGACACTATGTCTACACAAATGAGTTCGAAAGCGGTTGGCCAGCCCAATCCATATATTGGAAAACAGAACCTGTTTCATAAGCGCGCAGAGGAGAGACTGGCTACCGTTTTACATGAATTATCAGCATCATTATAGGAATTAGCCCATAAACTCTTTGTGGACATACTCAGCTGAGGCCAGCAAGTTTTCCTCTTCCTCCCTCCCTCCCTCTCTCCCTTCTTTCCTTCCTTCCCTCCCTCTCTCCCTCCCTGCCTTCTTCCCTCTCTCCTTATATCTGAAATGACAAGGGAAATCATGTGCAGATTATAACAAAAATCCCTCCCCACCTTTCACAGGGGAAAGCTCTCCAGGAGCTGAGTTTCTGTAGTAACCAGAACCGGACGCACATGCCACTGTGCCACCGTCTGCCAAAGGAAGTCCCGTGTAATTGCCAGTCAGTTCCCCCACAAATAAATCTTCTAAAACAATGAGTCATGCATGTAAATATTGCCCTTGCTGAGCATATTTATTGCGTGTTGATGTTGATTGTTTAAAAAGGGGTTATGGTTCAATAAATTGAACACCTGAGCTGAGCGCTTGTAGGATGAAATTGAGAGACGGGCAGATCAATTTAGACTCACTTCTACTTTTCGATCTGTTTAATAGATTTTTAAAACGACACTTAGAGCCCCACAGAGGCAGCGGCACTTCACATCCCTTCTAGCACATCCTCCCGCAGCCACACCTCACCCTGGTCCTCCCGGGCTCGGTGCACTTGGAAAAGCTGATGATTCCAGGAGCAGAAAATTCACAGAGCATGCTCTTGGCCTCCTGCTCCCTGCTGAACCGGGCTCATTTATTCAGCTGGTATTGCGAGTTTGGGGGCATGACAGTACATCTGACCCCTTTGGGGTAAAATTTGATCTGGCATTTCATTTCAAGGGCTCAGCCACTGGTCTGTCAAATCTTCATTTTGCGGGTGCCCACTAGAACTGCTGACGCTTGCCTCTAACTCCCTCGGCTTTCATCTTTCACTGGCAATAAACATGTCACCCTGCTGAGGTGAAACACAATCTGGAATTAAATTTACTGCATATAAAATATAGTGCCCTCTTTATTGGTTCAAATACTTGTCACTCATAATTTATTTGCCAGTGTATGGCCTTCATGCCGAGAGAACACGGCTATCAACGGGGAGGGGGCTCTGGTGTTCATTCTTGCTGGGATCTCTTTTCACTTTTCATGCTTTCCCATCCCTGGTCCCCAAATCCCACTCACCCACTTGGGCTAATCTGTTTTCCATGAAGCACCTCAAATAAAACTGGAGCCCTTCATCCAAGTGTGGCAAGCAGGTCACGGGAAACACTGGCGTCGGGCTTCTTGGCTGGGTCGCTGCGTGTTTGCTAGGAGGTGGCGAGAGCGTGGCACCTGGTAATGCTCTCCAGTGAGCAAAACTGAAATACAGATGAGGGGGGGTGCCGGGGGGGGCGGCTACTGGCGGGGGTGGATTTAGTCCTCGTCAGTTTCAATCTCCCACTTGCCATGCCTTCCCTTCTGGCACTCAACTTTTTCATGATTTATTCCAAATACTGTCGATCAGCTTTAACTAATACAGTTCTTGTATGAAGCACCTCTCTAATCTCTTCAAACACAGATGTGGAAGCACAGCTTAGAGCATGGAGGCCAACAAAAGCCCTCTGCCTGTACCAGTGATTAGCTTTGATTGACACAGAACCCTTCTGCTTTCCTAGGCATCCTCTAACACCCATAAATGATTGTTTTAAAATGAGACGCACAGGGTACAGTGGGTACCAGCTTTAGGAAATTTGCAGCGCAGCTACATTAGCAGTTAACTCATGAACCACAACACACTAGATGCTAGGTGTTGGGTCTACCCCTCTGTTGCTTCTTCTTCTTCTTCTTCTTCTTCTTCTTCTTATTCTTATTCTTATTCTTATTCTTCTTTTTAAGCTCTTTTAGGTCTGTCTCTTTATGGGAAAGGTTTTAATAAATGTTAATTTCTCGTTTAGAATTGCTGAAACACACATAGACGAGGCCTATTGCATCTTCGCATCGATCTTCGTCATTATGTGGTCCCAGATGTCAAGAATTTGCAAAGAAATGTTGGGACTTAGATGTGTTTTCAAATACGAGTGCAAAATTTGAATTTAACTCTCAAATAGTATTAAATAAGGATCACCAGCTATCAGTAGATGTCAGTGATCTGACAAATCCAGGTTCCTATAAACGACACAAGTTAATTTTAAAAATTATCAGTTGTAGAAAAAGATACTATGTTTTTACTTTGTTAATTATATCATCTTGTCTCATTCTGAGTGGTGAGGGCTGGGAAACTTCTCAACTGGGACTGGTTGTTTGGGACTGTCTCTGAAGGTGACAGTGGATGATTCATTCTTTACAGTAGGAAGAACATCTTTTGCAGGTAGAAGCACTCTGACTTCTCCTGGTAATTCCCAGCGGCCTCAGGGTTTGTGTTAAATCTCCAGAGGTTGCCCCAGATCATCTCAGATCCCAAGTACTTGGCAGTAGTTTTCCAGAGTTTTAAAGATGTCATTTATGTCTTCCTACCCCCAGAAAACATAGTCACTTTATGACTAGCCATGGATGCGAAATGCCTCTCTCTGCCTGCTTTTTCTGAACAGCAGCATAAGTGAAGAGAGAAACTTAGAATAGGAATTCTTGCTCCAACCAGCTATGAAATGCCTAATTTTATTTGCATCTGCACACATATGCAGTTAGATGTTTTATTCATTACTTACACACTTACTTCCAAAAGAAACTTGTGAAAAGCAAAAGAAAAATCATACTATCTTTTAGTTTTCATTGAAAGGTTTCAAAATAGTTAAGTTTAATATTGACTTCCAAATGTTTTCCAAAACATTTTTAAAGTGAAGCTGCTTCTTCTATGAAACAGCAGAATAAATAAAAGGACCATGTTAATGTTTTAGAAAGTAACTCACCTCCTAAATATGTGGTCTTAGAATCCTAGAATCAGAGTGGAAAAATAATTCATTTCATCTATGCTTTTCATTTTAAGGCTGAGGAAACTTAGACACACATTGTTTAACTGAGTTGCCCGAGATCAGCCAGTTAGTGCATGGAAGAGTAAATAATAAAATCCAATTTTTGTCTCTATTGCCCTTAAATGAGGAACTTTTAAAATCTGCAGACTTGATTATTTTGTCAAGAGATTCAATAGACATCGAGTCTATTGTGCTTGACAAGAGTGTCACTGTGGCCACATGGGCTGTTGCTCAGCCCACCGTGTGAACTTCCTTCACAGATGGGCAAAATGAGGTTCAGAAAGAGCAAAAGACCCAGAATCCACACAAAGTCCAAGTGGCAGAGCACAGTTTTGAGCTAAGTCTACAGACTCAGATTCCGGGGTTCTGTGAATGGCATAGGCTGGTGAGAAGGAATGCCACACCTATCTCAAAGAGCTAGGAATATAAAGACTAATTACACCAAGTGGGAATCTAATTTCTTTGTTCATTCTCCAGTTGTCCCACTGGTATATCAGGGCTTTGCTATAGTTCTTTGCTTTACCTTAACCATTTGCCAAGTGAGCGTCTGTACATTACCATTTGAGTATTCTAATGATTTTTGACATTGAAAGGGAAAATAAAACAGCCATTTTTCTATTACTATTTATAAAGTCTCAGTAGATAATTTAGAATGTCTGATTATAACTCATGGTGAGATGATTATGTGAAACAATAAAATAATCAGGTATCCACAGCATTTGTCACAAGGACTCTATTTTCAAATGATACTGAAAATTTTGGCTTTTATTTGGGGCTATTCTTATTATACTGTGTTTGCTTTCAGTTTTACTGAAATGTAAGATCTACCACATAAGCGCCAATAACATCAAATGTGAAAATACCCATCTTTGAGATTTTTGTTATGTGATTGTATCTGAGTATATTATTCCCGGTTGGCTATAATGAGAACTATCCTATCCATATAAGCCCAAATTCTATTTGAAACATAAAATATACTATATTGTAAAATCTATTAAATGTGTTCTTTAAAAGGGCTATTATTTCTCTTACTACTGTACATGAAGTACATTTATGTCCCTTAAACTTGGAAACACTTTAGACCAGAGCAAGAAGTAGAGATTTCCAAATTATGAGGAAATGTGTCCTGGATAATGCATCTGTGTGGCTGGTATGGCCCAGGGAGGGAAAAAAGAGAGATAAAAGTAGAGGAGTGATGACTAACTCCTAGGGAATCTCAACATTTAAGGAGCAAGAGGAGAGAGAGGACAGGGTGTTGGAGATAAAACCGAAAGCATGAGTGGGAGTTAAGGAGGAGAGTGTCTTAGGGGAACAGGGGCAGATGCAGCCTTGAAGTTCAGAGGACAGGAAGTGACAGTCTTCTGATCTAATGGTATTGAAGGTCATCTTGAAAATACCAGAGTCTCTCAAACAAACTGGGAAAGTGGAATTCAGATGGCAATGGGGTTGAGAACTGAAAGAAACTGAAAAAGTAGAATAAATGTAGACACTTGCTAGATAAATATTATATAATACAGATAAATATTACATAAATAGAATACAGTGAAGTGGGACATGGGATCAAAAGTATGATCATAAGTCTTTGAAAAATGCATTTTTAGAAAAAATTTATTTGTGTAAGAAATAAAGTAATATATGCTAACCATGGGAAGTTTGGGAACTTTGAAAAAGGATGATCAATAAAATCAAAGTAATCCAAAATCCCATGACTAAGAGATTATTATGTAAAGTTTTGCTCTATTTCCCTCCAGATTTTGTTCTATATAATTATTTTTATGAAGTGGGAGTTCATTTTATGTATATAGCTCTGTATCTTTTTCCACTCACCCCAGTATTATTGTGCATGTATCAATGACTATGTTAGGATGTATGAATTTAGTGTATATTTTTAGCTTTAGGGGAAAGAAACTCATAGTGAGATTACATTGAAGGTACAAGAAAAAGAGATCAAGCACTACACTAATGTCCTGGAGGCGATGAAAGGCACAGAATCAGGTTCATAGAAGAGAGAAAGAAAGAAGAAATGCTCCAACATACATACATCTATTTGTGGAGGGCAGGAATCAGAGGCTAGGTGAGTTTGTGCCCTCTTAATGGGTGAGTGTTTAAGAATCTTGACTATGAACAAATGAACACATCTTCAGCTAGAACACAGGGCCAAGCTGAGACTGAGAACTGGGAAATTCTACTGTGAGCAATCTTCATAGTGGTGCCCTCTCCCTGCTCTTAGAAGACCGGGCTGGAAAAAAGATGACATAGTGAAGAATTCTGCTTGACAGACAAGGGCAATGATGAGGCTGTAAAATATTAACAATTCTAAAAACAAGAATAAAAATAAATGGTCAATAAGGATTCCAGAGAAGCAGTGGAAAGAAAATGGCATGCTCAGATGCTGGGAAAATACTAGGAAGTTGCAGAAATCCTGCAGTAGTAGTGAGAGATGAGAGAATAGGGATTATGGCCAGAGTGGGATACTGGAGTTGAGCTCTTTGATAAGGAATAGAACTGAGTAGTAACAAGGGCCAGGTATAGTCAGGGGGCCACAGGGCTCGAAAAGAGAGAATATAAGCTACTGGAATGCAACATCAAAAGAGAATCCTAATGTAAACTATGGACTTTGGGTGATGATGATGTGTCAACATAAATTCATCAACTGTAACAAATGTACCACTCTGGTGGAGGATGTTGATAATGGGACAAGCTATGCATGTATGGGTAATCTTTGTTCTTTCCTTTCAGTTTTGCTGAGAACCTAAAACTGCTCTGAAATAAGGTCTATTTTTTTAAAAAAAATTGTGGGGAGGAAAATAAAATCATAGTTTCAAGGTGTCAGGAGTAACAGGCCTGAACACTGAATTTACCTATGTTGTTGGCAAGTCTTTCCATAAAGGAAGACTGTGAATAGGGTGTCTAGTGACTGGGAAGCAGTGACTAGCGGTAGTTAAATAATATTGAAAAGAAGGTGGTAGAGTGATACGGCATGAATCTCAGTGGAGAAGAAAATTTTATATAACCTGGAAGTTGCCTCAGGACCCAGATAAAAGCAGACCCAACTTCCTGCTCCCGTTGAAGCCTCTACTCATTCAAGCTCCTGGAGAGGCAGTATCCTAGATAAAAATTTAGGTTTAATTCGAGCCAAAATAAAGCAAAGTATTTTGTAAAAAAAGATAATGTTCTGAAGTAATTTGTTTTCCATGGCACAGAGACTCCAGAGGAAAAGCAATAAGAAGCAGAGAGAGAGAAGTGCCGAGAGATTGAATCAAGAGATAGAAAGCACGAAGCAGCATGGGAATGACAGTATGCAGTCACCAGAGAGGCTTACATTTTGAGTGGCGGCAAAGACAACTGGGGGTGAAACATGAAGGACTGGAATGGCCTCTAGATTCCCAGGTGTTAAATTAGGTACACAGGAACCTCCGTTTCTCACATCTAGTCCATAGTAAGTTATTAATAAACATCAAGCAAATGAGTGAATGAATGAATTAGATTAATTTTAGACTTTAAGAGTCATAATAAAGTAGCTGAGTGAAGATTATACAGCAAAGGCTGTTGGAAATGTAAAATGAGAGGTCAGAGGAGTGATATCCTTAGAGGGGAGACAAGCTTGCTCTTTTAATAAATATTTACAGTAAATAGCTGAATGGAGGATTTTGTCCTATAATTTTAATCTTTGTCACTTTGTTATGAGTTATTTTCAAACATGTCGAGCTCTCCTTCCTTAAGTTCTTCTAATATCTTCTTCTACTCAATTTCATCATCTTCCCCCCCCCCCCAATATCAAAGGACTTTTCTTTACCCCTTTCTCAGTAACTCTGTTGAAAAAAATCTGAAATTCACCAACAGGAGCAGGAATTACTTTGTGCCTAAAAGCAGCCTGAGGATATAGTTGGGATAAATCATATTTTGAGGATTCTCTCAAAAAGATCGTATCTGTTGCATTTTGTAACATCTTTGTAGCAGGTGTGCTGTCTCAGAGAGGGGTTTATTTTCTTTACATACTCTGTGCAGCAATGGAAAAATTTGCTATTTATACTACTTTTAAATTTAAAAAATCTATTCATGTATAATTAGTTATGGTCTAGTATAAAGGAGAGTTGAGAGTTGGAAAGAATACTTTTCTCAAAGCTTTTCTGTTTCATGTGAGCACCACTCCATCATAATCTTGTACTTTCCCACTGTCTCCTTCCCTTGTGTGTGTTGAAACTCTCTCTCCATCAGTATTTTTAAGGAACAATTCTCTTTCTTTCTCCCCTTTTTTTAAGCAGCGCTCTATCAGTGTGTGAAGTCCTAACTTTCAGGCTGCTTAACCCAGAGAGGGAATGTCTGATTCTAAGAGCAAGTGCCAGTCCCAGAAGGTATGTCTTTCTCAGTGGCTAGTCCTACTGTTTCAGAAAAAGATGTTGCATTAAACCAGGAATTGATATGGTGAAGATAGCAAATTTGTACCACAATTATGGACTTTCCATTGTTAAGTTTACCACCAGCCCTAGGAAGAATTGAGATGATTAATAGCATCATCATTGTATTTGCAGTCAATATACAGTAGATGGTACTGGCTAGACAGTTTATAGTTGGGGCATTTGCATTTTCATCTATAATGAAGAAAACTAAATGTGTAGTCCATGTGTAGACTCTTCAAATGACAGACCATAATCATCCTTTTGCAGCCTTTATAATATCTGTTGTCAGGCTCTTCTGAGAGACTTCTAATAGGGTCTTGGCAAGATGCCACAGGCAAGCACTTCCACTGCAGCTGATTCACAAATGCCTTTGGGGTTGCATTACAAATCCAGTAACCCCTGAGGTTTGGTGGGAAGGTCTGCCAAGGTTCAGCTGGGATTGCCTATTAGCCCATTCAACTCCCCTGAGCCCTAGAAACTCAAGAGTGGGTTTCATCCAAGCAACATGGGGAGGAGAGATGTGATATTGTCTCGGCTGGGCAGGTAGGTTATACACATTCTATCCCAGGAAGGATGATTTGAGGAGAGAACCATCACAACCACTTCTTTCTTCTTATTGCCATAGTGTAGAAATTTGTAATTTAAGTGATAAACACAATGACTAAAAGAAGATTGTCTTTGTGATGTGATCTTTTTTCCTCCTCTCTGTATAATACAGCAATGATATACATGATCTACATAGAATGAGTACTTGGTTTCCCTTTTCCCATTGTTCTCCTACTTGTATATGTGTGTATGATTCATATGTGAATGAGGCAATGCCTATGTCGTTCACTATTGTGTCCCTAGAGACTGGAATTGGGACAGCTACGTAAATAATAATTGTGAAATGAATGTATTAGTGACTCTCCAAAAGCAGAAATAGATTTAAGTGGTGGGCCTATGGGAAGGTACTCAGGTTGCCAATCTATGGGGGTGCTAAAACATCACTGAGATGAGATGAATCAAATTCAATGATCCAAAGTCTTCTTGGGGACAGGAGTCAATGTGGTGAAGGCAGCCTCAAAGGATAGCAGAAGGCCATCAGTGATGTGGGTTAGGTTACCCACAGTGCAACTTTGTGGGGGTGGAGAATGAAATATGGGATAAAAACAGACTTACTCTGGGCAATGGTGGAGTAGTGGAACCCTTCCGCCAGTAGTCCTGCTTCATCACTCCCCGTGTGTAGAGCTCACTCCATAAGTGGAATTCATGTCCAGCGGTAAGAACTTCCTCCCTTTTGTGCTGAGGGTAAAAAAGAGGAGGAGAAACTCTTAACTCTAGTTTCCTCATGTAGCATTGTGCTCTACCCTGACAATTCTGTTTTTCAAACATGGTCAGTCATATTTCTACCTTCCTTTCTCCTTGTAACATTTTTTATTCAGAGAAATTGTATTTGGCCCAGCTTCACAGAACACTTTTAGATTCTCAGTCTTCTTCCCACCTACTACCTTCCTGATTTGTGATTGCCTTTGTGTACTTCGTCTTAACTCTTCTCTGTTTTCACCATCGCTTTCTAAATACCTAGGAAAAATTACTTACCTCCATCTGGCCTCAGTTTCCTCAAGTGTAACATTAGATTAATAATAGCTACTTTATGAGGTTGTATCAATAACTGAAGGATGTAGCAAAATAGCATAGTGCCTGGCTTCTATTAAGTTCTCAGTAAATGGTGGTTGGGGACAATGAGGAGGAAGAAGAGGAGTAGGATAAAGAAGATGATATGTAAATATAATGTAATGAGTTGGCATTGGCAAGATTCACAAGTGACAGAGGCAACACAACGGTCTAGACACTTTGAGACCAGGTTGGGTATTTTCTTGGTGTCATGAGCATGTCACATCTTGTTGGTTTTTGGCAAAGCTATGCAAGGAGAAGCCGTCCTTTAGAGAGGAAGCCATAGAACTCATCTGGGAGCCCCACTACGTCACCATCACTGAGCCCTCTAGAAAGCCAGGGCCTCTAAGGAAAAGGTTTTTAAAACATTACTAATTTTTATTGTCTTAAAATCTTTTTTATTTTATTTTTAAAAATTTTTGCTGTTGGGGAGAAATGGATGTATAAAAAATAAAACAGATTGATTCAAAAAATCATTGCTCTGCACACAATGTTGTGCTCCTTTATTTGTGTGGGATTGGAGGACATTGATCAGATTTTACAATTTCATTAAAAACATGCCATCAGTTTTTACAAAAAAAGAAATAAATCTTTAAAAGAGATGATTGCTTAATTAATCATAGGATAAAGAGAGATTGATGCTAAGAGCTGTTTTACAGATTAAGAAAAGTAGAGCAGGGACTGACTGGCTCCAAGAACTAGAGTTATTTACTTTCAAATGAAGCATTTACTGACATAAGCTAATTCTTTTTTTTTTTTTTTTTTTTTTTTTTTTTGGTTATATTCTGTTGCATCTAGGTGAATTGGGTTCAATTAACCATAACTATTTAGTAAGGTGAGTTACTATTATGTAAAGCTCCACACTTCTCATTATTGACTCAACTCTCCTAGATGAAATTATACTTTCAATCTGCATAATGCCCAAGGGATTTAGTCAGCCCACCTTCTATGAGCTAGACTGACTAAACTTCTTTTTGTAAATGACAAAAATTGAGGCACAAATATGGTATGTGAATTACCTAAAATCATGTAACCATTTAAGGTAGTAAGAAAAAAATATATAATTCCGGTCCAGGAGCTCTGTGATCCTTAACCTGGGATCTATAGAATCCTAGAAAATCCATGGGTGGACTTTCAATAACCTGAGCCCCTGAATTATAGAAATATTAAGTGACTGTGTGTATGGGCATTTGGGGAGGAGAAGGGTCACAGCTTTCATCAAAACCTCCAACAGTCTATTATACCCAAAAGGTTAAGAACCAAAGTAAACTCTCCAAGGGCTAGTCTAATTCTGAGTAGGGTATCCATCTAATCTCAAGGAGATATGTAATTTAGATGGCTACAAATCAGAAATATTTTCAAGGGCTCTGACACCAATATTGACAGAGAGACGGATTTAATACTTGGTTCCTTGGGGTCAGCTTTGTGGCTATTGTTAATAAGATGTACATCAAGCTATTTCTCCTTCATAGATTAACAAGATCTAGGACTCCTGGACCACAAAATTAATGCTATATATATATTATATATATATATGTTATATATAAAATATATAATTTATAATTATTATATATAATTTATATTATATAGTAATATACATATATATATAGTAACATATATATAGTCCTGTGGTTTAGCACCACTTATTTTTTAATATTAACATAATCAATAATGTGAACAAATACTTCTGGATCTTATTCTATGGACCAGTCTGTGTAGGATAACAAGATATGCAAGACACACTTTTTTACTCTCACTGTTGTACAGTTTGGCTGCTGACAAGACCATTAAAGGTTAAATAACAATATCCCCTCTGTGTAACAGTGTGCAAAGAAAAATATTACACAGTTAATTGATAAATGAGTTGGGTCCTGCAAAATTTTGGATGCAGAAAGTAGCAGAGGATTCTAATTAATGCAGGGACCAATGTATATAAATCTTTCAGTGGGAATTAGGATATGAAAATCCATGGAAACAGAAAAAGCTATTGAAGATAGCCCTGGCTTCCACAGAGTGACATGGGAAGCCATTGGAGGGTTCTGAGCAGAAGAGGGCAATGATCTGACACAATGACTGCTTTGTTGAGAATAGGCTGAAAGTAGACTAAAGAAATGTCAGGAAGACCAGTTAGGGAGTAACAGCAAACCAGAAAAAGATGACGGTGACTGTGACCAAGTTTGTAACTCAGATTTTAGATACATTTTGAAGGTAAGGTTGACAGAACAGCTTATCACTTTGATACAAAGTTTGAGAGAATGAGAGGCATCAAGGATGACTGCAGTTTTTGGCTTGACCAACCAGAAACAAAAAATTATCGTATCCTGATATGAAGAAGACCATGGAAAGAATGGAGTTTGGTTTAGAATACATTAAGTTTGAGATGTGTCTTAGACATCCAATAGATGAACATATGAATCTAGAAGTCAGAAACAAGGTTTAGATCAGAGATAGAATTTTGAGAACTACTGATGTGGAGATAAGGCTGGATGAAATAACCTAGGCAGAGAAAAGGAAAGAATGGAAGAGAATCAACTGCAAACATTTCCCCATGATTAGAGCCTGATTTGTATACGAAAACATGTTAGAAGGTGAGACCAAGGAGCTAAATAGTGGCTAGATCATGGAGGATCTCATATGCCATATAACCATCAGAAGGATTTATCCTATTGGCAGTGGGAAACCATTGCAAAATTCTAAAGGGAAAAGTAACATGAGCAGGTTTGCATTTTGGAAATTGACAACCAGGCAGAGGCTTATTAGGGAGGAGGCAGTCCTGACCAAAGGGATCCCAGAGGAGAAACCACCACAGTAGTCTACAGAGAGATGAGGATATGAAATGTGTCACCAGCAAGACAGAGTGTGTCATCAGACAGATTTGAGCAGAGTTTGTAAGGTGTGTTGACAGAACTTATCCATTTGGATAAGAAGAATGAGGGAAAGAGGAAGAGCAAGAGAATTCACACATTTTTTCCTTGGGATAGCCAACAGGCTGGCAAAATCATGAGCTGGAGTGGAAATAAGAGGGAAGGTGAAGACAGGGGCTATGGGAGTGAGTGAGGTGTGGACACATTGAGTTGGACATCTCATGGTGATGCCCAGTACCCTGTTAAACATATGGATCAGGAATTCCTAACAAATGTGTCAAGTAATGATAAAGGTTGGTCATCAGCAAATAGGTAGTAATGAGAAGGAAAAGAGCTGAAATGGAAACACCAACCTTGGGGTTTTTTAAAAGGAGCAGAAGCCAGCAAAGGGACATGAAGGACAATTAGATGGGGTTTGGCCTGATGGGATTTAAAGGAGCACATGTGGGCTCAGGCCTCAGCTATATGCGGGAGCTTGGTGGAAGTGAAAGCAAAATTGTAAGATTTTGAAAAAATAAATACAAAGGTAAGTGTAGGTAGAAAGTGTATGTAGCTATTTTGAGATTTTAAAATCTGAAAGAAAAGGAAGATACAGTGACGTAAGGGGGTCAAAAGAGAAGGAAGAGTATCTTCTGCTACATTTATACAATATCGCCTTTGTCTAAACATAGACATGTTGTTTGAATTAACATAAGGCTTAACTCCCACATAGGCCAGTCAGTGAAGATCTATTCCAGTGCCTGCCAAGTTCACCCTCCCAATCCTGATAGTCAAATGACTCCCAATTATGCTATAGACAGTGCCACCACATACAATCAGGAGAGAAAAAAAAAGAAAGAAATATCTTCCAAATATATATGGGAACACCCTTCAATTTATCCAAAACTCTACCCATCAGCAAATTTTTACCAGGCACCTCTTTTTTGACACTATTTTTCAACATTAGTACAGGATGTTTTTGCTAAAGAACTGAATCCCACATGTACATGATGGCATTTCTATTTCCTACACCCATTGCTGTATTCTCTTTTGTAACTTCAGTAGGTACCCGAGAGTGTAAAAATGTACTAGAGAAAATAGTGTTGTATGTATCTGCATGTGTGCACATGCCTCGTGGCCTCAACCCAGCTCTGGCCCCTGGGGTCTGTGTCAAGACCACGTAATGAATCAGGCTATGGTGTTTCTGGTTGTTCAATAACTATAAGAACCAAAATAAATCGGATTGTGACCCTTCCTATACCCATTTCCCAATGCAGGGTTACGGTCCCACGTTGTGAAAGTGCTAGGATCCTCATTTCCGTGTAGACAAGAAGGTAGAAGTAAAGAGCTGCTGTCCCTACCAGGTTTTATCACGTGCAAACATGTCAAGGGAGCTTGAAGGAAATCATTCAACTTTTTGAGACTTTGCTTTCTTTGTATGATAATCACACTTGTCCCAACAGTTGCCTTCCATTTGGCTGTATTTACAGATTCCTCAGCATCAGTGACTTCAAAATTATAAGTTAGCACGTATGCACTCTCATCAGTCTGTGAACCCTTCCTGAAGAGCTTTTACTCAGGGCAAATCTTTCCTTCTAGGAATTATATTACAGCAGCAGTTCTTTAAGAGACATAAAAAATCCAGTATCAAAATGGAATACTTAGAGACAACTCTAATAGTGTTGTAACCTCAGAACTTTTCAAAAATTTATAAGATGCTTTATAGCGAAAATAATAAAAGCATTGATGCATTGATTCTGTAAATTAGACCAAGTGCAGGTGGCATTGTTTTGGCACAGAAAGCTGCGTAGCTTCCTCTCACCACTAGCATGAAAAAGGAAGAAAAGGTGCACAAAAGGAAGCCGAGTTGCTCGGGGCCATGCTGATGGTTTAGTATTGCTATTCCTTGGAACCTTCCAGTCGTTTTCATAACAGATAGTTTTGAACTCTTATTTTTAGCAATGGCTGCCAAATTTTGCAAGTCCTATAACGTCTGCTCCCTAATTAGTTTGGAAGCCTGTAATTGTGTAAGTTTAAACCAGCCTAGAAAGGCTGCCAACTCATTTGAGCAGGATTGAGCAGGAAAGTTGAAGAAATGGCTACATATTATTACTTGCTCACTTATTTAATTTAGTCTTTTGATTAAATCATGAATCTAATACCCCCCCCCAAAAAAAAAAATTCACAACATAGAAGGGCTTCTTTTTAAAACGCTAGAAGCTGGCTTCACTTCTTCAGACACAGCGATTTCATGTCTGAGCGGTCCTGTTGATGTTTAGAAATTGAGCACAGGCTCCCTGGAATGACCCTGGGAGGTCAGGCATACTTTGGATAAAATCTGCAAGGTCAGTAATGGAAAACTGCATCATAAGAGAACCATTATAATACGTTATTAATGGGATTTGGCATGTGAGTAGCTCTACTTATTGTTCAGGGGCATTTTTGTATGTGTTTAACAAAAATCTGGAAAAGAAAGAAATGTGTGTGCACCAGAACAGTTAGCACTGTGTTCAGAATTTGTCAGTGTGCTCAAGAGTTTATTAGGTAATAAGATACTATGCACGTTTCCACTTGCAATATGAAAAATGTCGAGACTGATCACGTTTCATTAATTGTCTCTGTGCATTCTCTGCATAATGTGGCTGTTTGACTGTTGTTTCCCCTTACTCTAGTCAGTTGTTTTTACTATGATGCAAAGAAGGAGGATGTATTCGAGATCTCAGCAGAATCATATAGGAAGTGGCTTATATTGGCTACAGCTACCACGTCCTGAAGGAATCATGGTGTTTATTTCTGAGGGTTTTTTTCAGCCAACTCCGCCTGAATGAATGTATCAAGAAACTTTACATGATTTTAGAGCACAACTGCTCAACTTCTAGCATCATCCCTGTTTCTACTTTCTCTGTAGCAGTTATCCTTCATCTGAGGGCCTCTGGGAAAATACAAAATCAGGTTGCTAAGGTTTGACTCTATGCTGGACAGGGAATGGTTATGGCCTTTTGTGAAGCTGTGCTCATCCTTTCAACGAAAAGCTTCAGCTATAAATCTTGGAACTGTATCTCCCTGCAAGGATCATGCAGAGTTTAATCTGTTCTAGTTATTGTTGGATGCTGTACAGTAAGTGTCAAACAAAAACCTTTGCATGGTGTTTGTTGATTGTATCATGGTCATAGATGATAAGGTGTGTTTACCAGTCAAAAAGCAAAGATAGAACTTATTATAGGTGTTATTTTCAGTAAAAGTATGACTGGACCTAGAGCTGTCCCACCATCCAAAGGATGTCTTTTGTTGGAAAAGGTTCTTCATTCTATCCCATTAGTCCCAGATTTCCTCATGCATGGCTCCCAATGATTCCTCCTCTGCCCGGAGACTTAGTGTGTCCCGGCCACCACCAGCTCGCTCAGCCACAAGTCAATCCCTGCAGCCCTGCTCCGACTCCGACTTGTCTCCAGCCTCCTGGTAATGAGGAACTCCTATTATATCGCCACTTTCCAAGGTGGTCTGCCTGAGTTGTGTGGCTATGTTGCCTCTTCTATGCCATCGCCTGCATTCCATGACCCTTTTTGATCTCCATCTCTGTGTTCAAGGGCATCATTATGTGGACACCCAATCACAAAGCCCAGAATTGACCCATGAGGGAGACTAAGTCCCCTTTACCAATAGACAGTCTATTCCATCTCCCTGCACCTCAGTTTCCTCCTAGGCTCCTCAGCTCCCCTCACCTTTTCACCATCCTACAAAACCACGAGCAAAGAACTAAGCTGAGAATCATCCCAGTCCTGTTCTTGAAATCTCAGAGTGTGAAATTGCTGGGCCTCTCAGCTCTCTGAAGTGCCCTATGCCCCAGACACTTTGCCTCAGTGTCATTAAACACACGGTAAAGTCTCCAGCCGGCATGCTGGCCACCTCCCCCCCATGGCCACTCTTTTTAGCCACTCCAGACAAAAGGGGGCAGTGCTGAATGAGATAATATACATCCAAAGCGCTTTGAAATCCCCAAAGACAGATGCTTTATGAATACCAGACATTATTATTATCTACTCTACCCCCCTGTCATGACAAAGCCCTTACCCTCCCAAATATATTTTTACTTTTTTGAGCCCATTAACGTCTTGTTAATATTTCTGAGTATTCTGGGCCTCTTTATTTAAACACTTGGTTAGTATTGGCACTTGTCACCCTTCTGTCTTTGCAGATGTCACTTTACACTCTTTACAAATTAGCAACACAATTAAGCAACACTGAAGACCCATTTTGCCTGTGTACCACCTCACTTTTGGATGCGTTAGAATTTACTCCCAACCAATTTCAAAATCAACTCAGTAAAAGCATGATGCCACTTTTAAGCCTAAGACAATTTGGGTTAGACCAAAGGATAAATTTTAAGAATTTTCCAATGTTTTGCTAAAATCAATCTATAGTATATCCACTGGGCTCGTCATCAGCCATTCCTACATTCTGCCCTTCAAAAACAAACTTTATACAATGCTTTATTCTGAGCATGGAAATGAGCAACCTATGCTATTTTTCTCTCAGACTACTTTTAGAGTTGAATTTTGCATTCATTTTGTCCCATTTGTTACTAAGGGTTGAAGAACCCGACCTCAAAAGCAAGGGGAAAAAAAACAGCTTTTAAAAAATAAAAATCCTTGAATGATTGTCAAATGATTTCATACTTTTTTTTTTAAACTAATTGCCTACATAGCAGCAGGCCTTTCAAGGGCTCTTGTTTGGTTACTGTGTTTAATCTTTGCTTCACAATGAGTCAAAGACATACCATAAAAATAGGAACAGGAGGCAGCACGATAGTCCCACTGTCACTTCTGATCCATTTTGCTCAAGAATAGCAGTCTCCTGACTTCTCAGCTAATCTGTGCTCATGCTCCCCTCCACTGGAACAATTCTCCCTCCCTCCTAGCGACACTCTAAGGATCAGTGAGTTAATATTTCTAAACAATCGGGAGCCCTGTGATGAGATGCACTGTACCAAAATCAATAATCACTTTGTTTGCAACATCTAAACCTTTTCTTCTATCACTCCCCTCATCAGATTGACCATTCTAAGAGCTCTTTATTTCATTATTCAAATTCTTCCTGATAGTCAAATGCCTTAAGATTCAATAGACTAATATTTTGGTCATCTACAATGGAAATCTGTGTTTCCCATATGTTACACAACCAGATGGTTCAGGTTGGTCTTTTATTTGTCAGGCTCAATATAAAACACTGCTCTTGCTCTCTCTCAGGGTTTTAACAAAGGCCATCCAACCTCTCCCACCCCCAGGCCCCCACTCCAGGGTTTGACAACAGGCTGAACCAGGAGATGAGCAACTTCTCAGCTGCTGGCCTCCGAAGGCACTCCCAGCATGGCCAGCCCCCACTTCTGTTCCTGCTGGCTTTTTATGCAGGCCCTTGATTGAGAATGGTCCAGCTGGGCAGCCAGTTAACTCCTTTAACCCATTCCTATCCAGCCTACTACCTCTAGTAGGCCTGGCCTTTTTGATCAGTTACCAGTTTAGTGAGCCTACCCTGAGCACTTACCACTGCCTCCCTCTTTTGTACCTTGAGTGTCCAAACCTGATACACACAGGACTGAAAGGAGCTAGCAATTGCTGTGCTTCTGTTATGTGGCAAATGCTGAGCTAAATCTTTTTGATTGTCATGATATCATTTAAGACACAGAAAACCCAAGAGGAAGTGTGATCATACCCATTACCTAGAAAAGGAAACTGAGGCTCAGAAACATGGGATAACTGGTCACCTATGTAGTAAATAGTGAAACAACGTTGCCACTCATTTGTCCGACTCCAATGCCATGAACACAGCTCCCATTAGAAAATCAGAAGAAGAAACATACTCAGACACACACACCCCAAATTTCAAGCATGCTTGAATTTTGGGTTATCTATCGTGTCCCAAATTGCTAATTTTTCCAGAGAAGTTGTACATTGCCAAGTGAGACTCCTGGCTCTAAATAGTGAGGGGGGAAGAATAATAGCTAAGGGGGTCTGAGAAGTAGGCCTTTAGAAGTCACTGCAAGGGCACTGCAGAGATGTTCTTAAAGATTGGGGAGGCTTTGGTGGATTTGAATAGAGCAGTGGCCTGATCTAACATAGGCTTTAACCACTCTGCCATAAAGTTAAGAACAGACCAAAATGAGGCAAGAGCGGTTGCAGGCAGGCCTGTGAGGATGCTAGTGCCGTGCAGTCTAGGTGAGAAGGTCCAAGAGATGATGGTGACTTAAACTATACTGTGGTGGTAGTGTTTGGTAGTTAGATCCCAAACACATTTTGAGGACAGACAAAACATTATTTTCTGGCATATTCTCTTAGATTCAGCCTTGTACTGTTCCTGGTAACCTCCCAGCTAGATTGTAAGTCTCTTAAGCAGGAGCATCATGTCTTATAGTTTCTGTTGGCTAGTTTGTAAATTCTGTGTTGGATATGGTCTGAGGTCTAAAGAACCTTTAATGGGCGGATGGAGTATTTCGTTCATGACTTTTTCCTCCCATATTCTCTCTTCTTCAATCTACATGATGTTCCTTGACTTCTAAGAAGACACTATTCATGCGTCAGGTTTTTTTTTTTTTTTTTTTTTTTCGTGCTTCAGTTTAAAGGTTGAAACTATTCTGATTGCCAGGAATAATCAGGTCCATTGAGCAGCCTGAAAATTGGCTTACTCCTAAACAGAATTTCCACCCTCCCTAATGCTCTTCACTAAATTCTATTCCATTGAGCCCCTCTCATGTACCAGATGCTGCCAGATGTTAGGAATTTAAAGATGCCAGTACCAGGATCTCAGACTTCAATGACTAACAAGGAAGCCAAAAGGCAATTCTGCAGACCTCACAAATACAAAGTGATAAGTTATATAATAATACGGTAATATATAACTTGTGTCGGTGAATGCAGAAGAGGATTCAGCCACACTTTTCCTAGAGTAAGAATAAAGTGATGTCCTTCAAGTTTGTATTACTCTCATCCACCTTTCCTAATAACACACCTCTCCCTCTGCTTTGTTGCAGATTCTTGCTACAGCTCAGCATATCACTGCAGAGTATGTGAGAAACCCAAGAGTCCACAGAGAGTATAGAGAATCAACTAAAAGAGACTGCACTGTCAAAGCTATAAAAGACAACGAAGAATATCTTGTTCAACACCACAATGCATAGAAAAGAAATATCTAGACACAGAGATGTGAAGTGACTTCCCCAAGGACACACAGCTTTTGGATATGGCCCTAGAGTTAGAATTCAGATTTCAGACACCTACTCTAAAATTCTTATGTCACTGCATCATTCAGATTCATTGAGCACATTCCACTTTTGTTCATTATCTTCTTCCTTTGAGTTTATTCTTTAATTTGCTTTATCCTGACTCATTCATTCATTTATTCTATAAACATATAGTCTATAACTCCCATGTATTAGGAACATTTCTAGATGTGTTAGTTATTAAGCTATTGACTCTCAGCTCCAAATTCACCCTTCTACATACTATTATGTGCCATGATGGCCTTCCATGTTGAATTACCTGTTAAAAAAAAAAAAAACACAGAAACTGATACAGTTTCTATTTTCTTGACTATCAGACCCTAGTGCATCTATTTTATACCCAGTGCTTCTCTGGGTGCTAAAACTATGAAGCGAGCAGAGCAGAACATTTCCTACCATCACAGAGCTTATGTCTAGTCTGAGAAGTAGACACAAATTAATTGATTACAAATGGCAGGGGAATTATAGGCAGTGATAGTGACATAAGGAAAGATACACGTGGTAATGAATACTGAGACCAAGGGTTGTATGGTCTGAGAGGACTTCCTGGGAGAGATGGCAACCCAGAAGACATTTGTCCTTGGCCCTGCTCAGGATAATATTCTGGAAAAAAGAAGGGAGGGGCCATAACACACTGGAGAAGCTGAAATGTATCTGGTAGGGCTAGAATCGGAGAGTATTTTGATTTCCTTTTACTTATTTTAAGACAAAGACATTTGCACTTAGACTTCACAAGCCCAAGCTGTAGTAAACTTTTTAATTTGGTAAGATAATCTTTTATCTCTGGGCTGCCTGAGCCTGTGTGTAGAAGCTACATAGCAGAAATACACATTTTCATTTATTTTTTCTTTCAGGATCTTATCCTGATATGAAGTCCCTTCAGGGATCTTTAATTATGCAGGTATAGATTCTGTAATCTATTCCAAAAGGAGCTTTGATATAAGAATATATGTGTTGATTTCATTAAGATTTAGATGTGTTAGCATATATTTTGAAAAATTTCAACTATTCATTAGAACATGTGCAAAATTTATTCTCTTAGAGATTATTTTGGGAGAAGAAATAGTCACTTTATATGAATAATTAAAGTATCTCTTTTGCATTGAATATATATATTGCTACATATATTGAATTATATATATACACATATATATACATATATATGCGTATATATATATACTTGAAAGATAATATTTAATTGAGTTTAGAGGGAGACTGCTAATTTGGAGGAGGATCAAAAAGGGACATGCTCCTTTCTGTTTGCTTCCCATGCCCATCAGAAAGGAAACCTTTCTTTTCTGTTGAATTTATTTCCTTATTTTAATCTTATTTCACACCTTATCACCACCCAGTTGCCCTATTGTGTCAGTCTGATAACTGGCTTTCTGCCTCTAGTCTATACCTACACAACATGCCCACAAACACACCCCTTCCGCTCTGCCCAGTCATCAGCTTAATCTTAATTAAACCCTAATTTTATATTGTCCCTTGGCTACAAAGTCAAAGCTTTCTTCCATAGTATAAAAGGTTTTTTCTTTCTAAACTGCCTTCTAATGGTATCTCCAACCTATGCTTCCTGATATACTAGACATTAGACTTACCTTAAAAAAAATTCTGATGTCCAAACCTCACTCTAAACCAATTACATCAAAATCTCTGGGGATGTAACCCTAGCATCTGTATTTTTAAAAGCTCCCAGATGGTTCTTATGTGCAGCTAGAGTTGGGAACAACCAAATGCAGGTCCGATGTGACAGTTAAATGAAACGATTCACCATTTCTATTTCCCACATTCCATAGGCACTGTTCTTATTTTAATATTCCAACTCACAGATATTGGCATAGGTTTTGGTGGAGGTTATACCTGAAGAAATTTGCTCTCTAAATATTATTTCAGCTATAGTTAAGTTTCTTTATAATCTTAAAAAGCTAAAGAGTAGTTTTCTCTTAATGAAAGTAGCATTGATACTTCTCTATATTTTCAGTATATCTTTCTATCTTGGCTACAATTCCAAGTTGGTCTTGCATCTAGAATAGTATTAAACACTCACGTTGTACTTACTGTGACAACATACCTGTTGGATGGTCTCAGAGCACAGGAATAGAAGTTGATATGAATCCCTGGGCATTATGCTTAGATGCCTGGTTTGTCTCACAGCTATACCTGAAGCAGCAATAGAGCAAACCAATATTAATGGGGATGCAAAAATGCATTCAGTATCAGAAATGTTAAAGTACAGCAATGAGCACAGCGTCTGGCATAAAATTGTGATCAACCCATGTTTGCAGGGAGAATGAATAAATGGACAAATAAAGAACCCACATTGCCTGTATGTCATGTCCATATAGACTCATGATTCTTATAAAATAAATTAGCTGTATGACTTTGAGCAAGGCCTTTAACCTTCCAGCTTTCAATTTGCTCATCCATAAAATTGGCAGTGGTGTGAGGAGGGAGGATGAGTTTAAAAAAATCCCTTCCAGCTCTAAGAATTTTTTAGTTTAGAAAGATTCTTGCTTAAATCCTTCTGTTCATACTGACAAACATTTCATGGGAAAGAAATACACATACATTGCCTGACAAATTTGAGAATAACATGCACCCTCTAAATTTAGTTAGTTTACAATCTTTCATATCACTGGTCTTCCTTCATCTCTGTGTCAGTTCCCCAATGGGATTGTGCTCCATAATGAAATAGTACCACAAAAGCCAGCTGCCTTAAGATCTGGTCTCAGGACAACCCAAGCTAAGGCAGAGAACCACCGCATACTTCACATATCTGCATATTTAGCAACAACACAGAACCATTCTTTGTCAGTCTTGTCTGTTATATTCATTACAGCAGGAGATTCTTTTTTTAATTAAACATAATTATCAGCACTACTCAAAAGTCTCATTCAGTTCTACAAAGATGTATTAATTGTGTACTATATCCAAAGACTTTTTATTAAGAGCTGAGGATACAAAAAAAAAAAAAAATGACACATTTGAAAAACTACTATGCAGTATTAAGAATCATGTTGTAGAGAAATATTTATTGACATGAAAAAAATATTCATGACATACTGCTAAGTGAACAACACATCCCACAAAAGGGACTGAACTGGAGTTTTGCTTCTGCTGAGGAAAGAAAACCCACAAGTAAATGTTGTTCCCACTATAAACATGTCACAAATCTGGATGATCTTCAAAATCTCTCATTTTAGACCATAAAAGACCTGAGGTGAACAGAATTCCAGAGGTTGACAAGCTCATCCAAGAAAAGAAACAAAATTTGTTTCAACTTTGGCATAACATGAGAGGAAGAGAGGGAAAAGATAATAAGAAAAGAAGTGGAATTTTAGTGAAATCTTAAAAGCCAAGTGTATACTAATTTGACAGTTTAGAATAGCTGGGAACCCAGACAGAAGGGAAGTTCACATCAATTTGCCAGCTCTTTTTCATAGACCTCCATAGGAAACTCATGAAAAAGACAAGAGAGGCTTCCTCAGTATTCTAATTATGCAGAGCCTGCCTAGATTTGAAAATGGAGCAGAAGTATGTGGAGAAACCCACCTATATTCCAGGCTCTGCATGAGTATAAGGTGGTGATTGGCTGCCACAGAGCAAAAAACCCATCTGAGTCATGGACTTTCCTTTTACACAAGACCAAAAATCATCTACTATTGAGGGTGGGATACTTCTTTGACATAAAGAGGAGGTCATTTGATTCTGGAAAGATAGTCTGAATGGCCAATATCTATTAAGAAAATTCAACTAAAGATAAAAATCTTTCTTACAAAGATATCAGGCCTAGAAGACTTCGGTGGTGATTTTTATCAAACATTTAAGTAAGAAATAATACCAATTCTACTTAATCTTTTCCAGCAAATGCAACAAAAAGCAACACTTCTCAATTAATTTTATTGAGGCCTATATTATTCAAATATCAAAACCAAAGATACTGCATAAAAAACACTAAAGAATAATAATGCACATGGATATAGACATAAAATCTTTAACAAAATATTACCAAATAGAATCCAGCAATTATCTCAAGAATAAAGCAGCATGGTTAAGTTTAATCCAGAAAAACAAATTTAAAATCAAATGTTATAATTTACCATATCAACAGACTAAAGAAGGAAAACCATATGATTATCTCAGTAGATGCAGAAAAGGACTTTGAAACCATGTAACATTCATTCATAATTTTAAAAAATCTTAACAGATAAGGAAAAGACAGGAACTTCTTGAAATAATTGAAAGGGACACCTGCACCCCGATATTTATAGCAGCAATGTTCACAATAGCCAAACTGTGGAAGGAGCCTCGGGGTCCATCTAAAGATGAATGGATAAAGAAGATGGGTCTATGTATACAATGGACTATTACTCAGCCATTAGAAACCACAAATACCCACCATTTGCTTCGATGTGGATGGAACTGGAGGGTATTATGCTGAGTGAAATAAGTCAATTGGAGAAGGACAAACATTATATGGTCTCATTCATTTGGGGAATATAAAAAATAGTGAAAGGGAATAAAGGGGAAAGGAAGAAAAATGAGTGGAAATATCAGAAAGGGAGACAGAACATGAAAGACTCCTAACTCTGGGAAATGAACTAGGGGTGGTGGAAGGGGAGGTGGGTGGGGGTGTGGGGGTGACTGGGTGACGGGCACTGAGGTGGACACTTGATGGGATGAGCACTGGGTGTTATTCTATATGTTGGCAAATTGAACACCAATAAAAAATAAATTTATATAAAAAAAGAAAGGCATCTAAAAAATTCATCCACTAACATTATACTTAATTGTGAAAAACTAAAATTTCCCCCATGAATGAAAACAAAACACAGATGTTTTAGCTTGTATCCAACTATATAAAGAATTCATTGCTCAATAATACATACATAAGGTAATACTTAATAGTACCTAATAAAAATGCAATCAAAACATCTGAACACACACTTCAGAAAAAATATGTGTTAAAACCACAATGTGATACCAATTCACTTAAATAGGTAATTAAAACTAAAACACTAAGTATTGGCAAAGAGAGCAAGTGGAATGCATTGTTGGTGGCAACTCAAAATGGTACTTCGGAGAGCTTGTTGGTAGGTTTTCATAAGGTTAACACTTATATGTTGCAGCAAATTCACTTCTCAGTATTAAGATAATTGAAAATATACGTCCACCAAAAAACCTTGTACATGATTATTTATAGCAGCTTTCTTCATAATAGGAAAAAATTTGAAATAATTCATATTCAGATGTGAAATGGATATACAAATTATTATCTTCACTTATGTACACAGTTGTTGATAGACTATTGATTGTCTACAGCAAAAATAATAACATGTGGAAGTAAAATATAGGACAAAAGGAGCACACAGAATGGATACAAATGGAATTATATTGTAAGTTTTAATCTTTTTCTAAAATTATATATCTGTCTATAGACTATGATAATTTAAAGATGCATATCTAAAGGAACCAGTAAAAAAAAATCATAAATAAGTATACAAAAATATCAATAAAAAGATAAAATAGGGGCACCTGGGTGGCTCAAACAGTTAAGTGCCTGTCTTTGGCTCAGGTCATGATCCCCGAGGTCTTAGGATCCAGCCCTACATGGAGCTCCCTGCTCAGCAGAGAAGCAGAGTCTGCTCCTCTCTTTCTCTGCCCCTCCCCCTGTTCTTGTGCTCAATCTCTCTCTCTCTCTTTCTCTCTCCCAAATAAATAAATAAATAAAATATTTTTAAAAAAGATAAAATGGAAAACTAAAAAATATTTTATTCAGGCAAAGAAGATGAGAATGGAGGAAAATAGGAATTGATGTTATAAATAGAAAATAAATACTAAAATCCTTCATTTAAACCCTACTATATCAATAATCACAGTAAATGTAAATGGCTAAACACTTCATTACAAGGTAAAGATTATTGGACTGGACTAAAAAGCTGAGTGCAACTAAATGCTTAGAATTATAGAATTTTTCATAATTTATACACATGTAAAATATAAAGAAACTGGTAAGTTAAAAGTAAAATGGTGCAAAGAGGCATGGAAATTCTTAAGAATGCTATTGTGGCTATATTAATGTCAGGCAAAGTAGGCTTCAAGACAAAGGGTTTTACAGAGTCCAAAAGGGATATATTGTAATGCTAAAAATATTAGTTCCTCAGGAAGACATAATAATCCTAAATGCTTATATATCTAAAACCTAAGCATTGTAATACATGAAGCAAAGTTCACAAATCTAGAAAAACTCATGAATTCCCAGCTATAGCTAGATATTTTTTTAAAGATTTTATTTATTTATTCATGAGAGATAAACAGAGAGAAGCAGAGACAGGCAGAGGGAGAAGCAGTCTCCTCACAGGGAGCCTGATGTGGGACTCGATCTCAGGACTGGGATATGCCCTGAGCTAAAGGCAGATGCTCAACTGCTGAGCCACCCAAGTGTCCCTATAGCTAGATATTTTAATAGCCCTGTCTCAATAACTGATAGGTCAATTAAAGAAAAAATCAAGGAAAATATAAAAGATTTAAACAACTATCAACTAACTTGACCCAACTACCATAGAGCACTCTCCCAACAACTAAGGATATACATTCTTTCAAATTTACATGGAACATTCACTAGAATAGATCATAAGCTGCCATAAAACAAGTTACCTTAATAAAAAAAGAATCAAAATCATACAGAAATATTCTGCAAATACTTGAAAATTAATAACACACTTCTAAATACCTCATGAGTGAAAGAAGAAATCACAGCAAAAATTGAAAAGAAGTTTTTTAGTTTTAAAAGCCTATATTTAAAAAGAAAAAAGTGTAGAATTAATGATCTAAGCTTTGAGAAGCTAGGAAAGAAGAACATATTATGTTTCTTCACTTACACAAAGTAAGTTACTGTAAGTAAATAAAAAAGAAGAAAACAATAAAATAAAAACTGGATAAATAATGCATAACGTCAGTACTGTCAAAAGTTTGGTTTTGGGGGGCGCTGGGTGGCCCAGTGGTTGAGCATCTGCCTTTGGTTCAGGCCATGATCCTGGGGTCCTGGGATCGAGTCCCGCATCAGGGTCCCCACAGGGAGCCTGCTTCCCCTTCTGCCTATGTCTCTGCCTCTCTCTGTGTGTCTCTCATGAATAAAAATAAAATCTTTCAAAAAAAAAAGTTTGGTTTTTTGAAATGATTAATTTACAACCACCTAGAAAGACTCATCAAGAAGAGGCAAGAGAACACAAATTATCAATATAAGCAATGAAAGAGGGAACATTATAACAAATTCTATAGACATGAAAGTTACAATAAGGAAATATTATGAATAACTTTCTACCAGTAAATTTAACAACTTAGAAGAAATGAACAACTTTCTGAAAAACATAGCTTAGCAAAGAAGACACCACAAAAATAGAAAATCTGAACAGCCCTAGGTCAATTAAAGAAATTGTATTCATAATCAAAATCTTTCCCCTGAAGAAACAACAAGTCCAGATGATTTCAAGGTAAATACTATTATATATTTAAGTTAAAAATAATAGCACTCCTAAATAAATTGTTTCAGAATATACAGGAGGAGTGAATATTTCCACTCTCCTTTTATGTGGCCAGTTAAATCCTTGTCCCAAAATATTACAAAAATGAAATCCAACAATATATGAAAGAATAGTATCTCATGACAAAGCGCAATTGATTCCAGGAATTCAAGGTCGGTTTAACATTGGAATACTAATCAAAGTAAGTCACAATAGTCACAGCATAAAAGAGAAAAAGCAGTGTATGGTATTACTTAAAAATATGATATAAATAAAAGGAAACATTAGAAGCACTTATACCAAATGTTACCGGTAATAATCATGGGTTATTGGATGGCACGACTATAAGAAATGTTTTTTTATCTGTTGTTTTTCTGAATTTTTCCAAGCTTACTGAAAAATATGTGTTATATTTCAAAATTAAGTAAGTGGGTATGTGAATAAGGTATTTGAATACACTTTTTAAAAGGCTAAAGCTCATAGGGATAGACACATAGGCTAGTGATTTTAGGACTGATAGAGGATCTTGATATTTTTTGATGAGAAAAAGGTTGTATCAATCTGAGTTAGTTATAGATAGCCTTTTATCTTTATCTTCTGGGAAAGTGATGTTGTTTAGGTGCAAAATGAACTTCCTTTTAAAACTTAGTTTGCCTTTCTAGTAAAAATTACCAAGGAAAGTACAAGCCACTCTCAATTTTTGATAGTGAACTTTCTATTCCTCTCATGGGAAGAACTTTATATGTGTACCTGGGATAACCTTCATAGCATCTAATAATAATGATCCTTACCATTTGGTTCCTGTTTATTCTGACACTGTAGCGCCTTGGTTAATTGAGCAAACCTACGCACAGAATAAAAGCTGATGATCTGCTTCCCAAAGGCCTTTTTTTTTTTTTCCTATTGAGAATTCTGGACACATTATAAGAAAGAGTGATGTTTGTCTCATGGCATAATATATGGTCATCTCACCAGTACGTTTGCTCAGGCCAGGCCAAGACCTTAAGTCAGAAGATCAGTGTCAGATCTGGACACTGTAGTATTTCAGGAAAAAAACAAATCTTAAAAACTGAATGCATTACATTGAAAGGCGTTTTCTGTAGTGCTTTGATATGTAACTCTGACTGAAGCTCAGCATGCAAGACATTAATCTCAACTTTCATGTAATATACCACTGATGCTCCAGGAAAATAAAATTATAAGACTCTCATGTTATTCCAAACAGATTGAGAAATGTGCCAAGAGGAATTATACCTTAAAATCTTCTATTTTGTTTTCCATAATAGGGACAAGAGGAGAGAAATATTGTGTACTTGGCTATAAAATCATAATGAATATTTATTTAGCACATTTTTCTTTTAGAAATTGTATGTGAATTGGACTTGGAAATGTCTCATTTTTCCCACATCATAGTGTTTGGTATTCAGGTTGTATGTGTGTATGTGTGTGGGGTGTGGTGTGTGTGTGTGTGTGTGTGTGTGTGTGTGTTTGTGCATGTCTTCGCATGTGCTGTCATAACCTATCTGGCCAAGCGTGGACTGTCTCCAAAGATTAAGTGCACCTATTTTGAACTGGAGGCTACATGCCATAATTTTTAGCTAACCCGTTTCCTTCTTAGTGAAAACAGAAATAAAAATATATTGTGCACACTTCATTGCTAGAGCCTTTGACCTCAGCTGCCTGTCTAGCTGAGACTGTGATGAATGCTTTGTGTCCCTTCATTTTTAATTGCTCATAAATTGTTATCCCACGAAACACAAAACTAGCCTTGTCCTCATTTTAGTTGGGGTTGGAGGTCAGCCTAACAGTAATACAATTAAGGAGTGTCTTTGTGTGGGGGTGTGGGAGTGAGGAGGGCACCAGGGTTGCAGAAGAGGGGTAAAGAAATGTAGTAGTCCTTTCTAAGGAAAACACAAAGAAAATTCCAACTTTTGATCAAAAACATCGCACATAGAGTAAATCATGCTTGTTTGACAATTGTGTCCAAAGTGCTTTGAAGGGCATTTCTGGACAGCAACAAAGAAAGTGAATTATATTTCATGCCTGTGTTCAAGCAAAAATGTGTTTTTGTGATTCATGATGCTGAGGATAAATTAATTCTGTGGAAAAAAAAAAAAGTCTGGTTTCAGAAGTGCCATTGAAGCCCAGGTTGTTTTCAAAAGAGACCGTATGGGAATCTAATGGCAGAAGCCAGCCTTCAGCTTTGCACCACTCTCGGCCATCACCCAGATGGCAGCTTAGGGCGACTTCTCCAGCTCACCTCTGACTCCAGTGCACCATGGAGCTCTTCTGCGGGTTGTGCAGAGTCCGTCATTGCTTTCCATTAGCCTTCTATTGCTCAGCAACTCAGGTATGCTCTTTAAACAGTCGTGTTCCAAATAGCAGTGGAACTCAAGCTTCGAGTTTCTTTTCTCATTTGGGAACGCTGTCAAAAACAGAGATGATTATGCGCTTTCCTTATTCTGCTAAAATAGTGTTTAAAGCCCAGCTAGTGGCCTATTGACTGATTTTATTATTTTGATTAAACCAAACCAGAAGCAGCATGGTCTAAATGCAAACAGAATTGGACTTACAGTGAGACCACGCCTTTCCTTTTCTTCCAGCCATTCTTCTGACTTTCTCTAATTTCAGGCAAGTGGTTTGGCTTCCCTGGATTCAAAATGAAAATATACACTCAGTACTTACCTTATAAAAATATTGTGCAGGCAAGGGAAGATTATATGTGTGTTACAGCCTTCTTTCTCAGAATAAACATGTAAAATACATTTTAGCTGTTGCTATGATTCTTAGTCTCATTTTTATCACTGATTTCTCGTTTTAATCATATTTCACAGTACCTTTTGGACACTTTGTCAAGCTCAGTCGAATTCTGGATTACCAAATGGTATTCCCAATATACCACTTCATTCATTATTTCTTGAATTTATTTGTAGCAAGTTAACTTTTTTCCCAGCAGAATTTGCACATCTCTGGCTTGGCTTTGGCAAAATAGAAAATCTCTTAACTGTTACTTCCCTCTCTAATGCACAAATTTAAGCATGATTAATCTCTTCTATATTTTTGGAGCACTTATTATATAGCAGGCACTGTTTTAGGTACTGAGGAGAGAATAGAATCGTGAACAAAAAAGAAAAAAATTCTGTCTTTAATGGAGGTGAAATTCTATGAATTGATAAATTTGTCCAAATCATGTCGCCTAGACATATAAGCAAAAGAACAAGATCATGTCCCAAAAGGCTGGGACAACAGGGAGTGTGTTAATAAAATCACTGAGTTGTAAGTTAGGAACTTGAAACTAAAGACCAGTTCTATTCCCTACCTTTGGGATCTTAACCAAATCACCCATTTCCTTTGTAAAATGAGTTGGTCTTTTCCAATTCTAAAATTATAGGATTGTCTATATAAAGGAGAAATCATCCTCTGCTACTCAATGAGAGGAGGGGGGGCAGTGGGAAGGGGGAGGGACAGTGAGAGGAAGAGAGAGAGAAAAAAAATTACTTAGTATTATTAGGATCAAGAATACTCTTACCTTTTGGCTAGAAATTTTTGCCAGAGAATTTCAGGCCTTCTAAAGCTGAAGGGCATTGAAAAATTATCACTTTTCAGGAAAATTTTATTTTTCTTTGTTTTATACTCTGAACGTGAGAGCTCATTGCAGTAGCAAATGATTCTGGTGCTTGGTTTCCTGGATGTTGACAGTATTGGCATTTTGTCATAAGAAGGAGGGCAGAACTAACTGGTTCATAAGGTTCCCAGTGGTCCGAATAGCAGAAAAATCTGTTAGAGTCACGATGAGTGAGTTGTTGGCTGAATTCTGCAGCACAAGAGTCTAAAACTGATCATCTGTGCCCTCGCCAGTAACTGCTACTTGACTGTAATAAGAATCACTATAGCTTCACTCGCTACCAAAAATTATAATAATGATCATTCCTAGCCATAACAAAGAGGGAAATTTTGTTTTCATCTCTTAAAGCATTTCACAAAACCCTCCAAACTGAAAGAAAAAGCTAAATGAAGGTATTAAACATCATATATAAGAATTAGAGGTATATCAAAGTTTTGCCTAATGCCTGATGCATATAATAAGTTGGAGTTTGTATTAAACATTCCAAATGTGTTAGACAGTAATTAGAGAGTCTATTTTGTTCAGTCTCAAACAAATGGCTTAGGAAATATTCAAAATAAGATTAACTTTTTTTTTTAGCTGTTATTGAAATTTAACTTTTTCTTCATTTTCTTATTTGAGATCCTAGTAGCTGTTGATGGAGTTTTCTGGTTTAAAACTTCCTTGAAGACCAAAATAGCTGGATTCAAATGCCAGCAAATCTAATATTTTCCAATGAGTAATAAATTCAAGAGAGAGGGAACACATATCACCAACTGATAAATGAGTGATCTGTTTTGTTATTGATGATCTCTTCCCTAGAACACACACTACATGATAGCAAGAGATTTTTGTTGCTTTTTTCCCCATTCTGCTATATCTCCAAGACCTAGAACAGTGACTAGTCCATAGTAGGTGTTCAGTAAACACTTATTGAATGAATTAATATGTTTATTACTTCCTGAAGCATAAATAAGAACACTAAGCTTCTATAAGTGGGTCCCCAGATCCAATGGATTCTAATCCTAACTTTCTCAAGGTATCACTTGCTACTAACCTGAGATAACCAAATTAGCTGTGTTGACATTCTGCCTCAGAATATTTTTTTAGTATGTGGTTTGGCATGATGACAAATATAGTTCAGTTTTAAAGTTTCAAATCCTAATTCAATGAATACCCTTTCCTCAGGCCAGTTGTTAGTTTTTAACCTATGGAAGGGAAGAATGTGCAGGATCCAAAATAGTGAAAATTGCATCAAGTTGAATAAAAATAGTCTTGAGGTGTGATATTATAATAGTGCTTTTATATAGTTATTTGTAAAATGTATGTGATTTCTGTTATATGATCTTTGTCAATGTGTATTTTTTGTCACTTACCAGAATTGATTCATATAACTATTTAAACAAACCCTGAAAATAGATTTTAAAAATCACTTGGCTCACAGATTTTGTTATCATTGTTATTCTGAGCAATTTACATTTGAGTAAAACACTGTACCATTAGAAGACCCCATAGTTAGGTGACCGCACACAGCAGAAACCTTAAAATTGGGCATTAAATGGTGCAGCGGTTTGGCGCCGCCCGCAGCCCGGGGTGTGATCCTGGAGACCCGGGATCGAGTCCCACGTCAGGCTCCCTGCATGGAGCCTGCTTCTCTCTCTGCCTCTCTCTTTAAAAAAAAAAAAAAAAAAAAATTGGGCATTAAAATTAGGTACCCATACATGGAAAACTAATCAGAGCTTTTTGAAAATGTGAACATGGCATTTTTGGAGTTATCATTTAGGCATTTTTTGTAATTGCATACAGAAATTCAAATATGAGTGCCTAAGATTAATGTTAACTAGACTACAGGTTACAATTGAAAGTCAAGAAATATTTTGTTTGTCACTTCTGAGCATCTTCCTTACACAGGCCATTTCATCAACAAGTATTGATAATTTATGACACCTGTATAGTTAGAACCGCATAGTAATTCAATATCTCACTTATATTTTTCTTGGGTTGGCTAACAAAAGAAAAACAATACAATGGTATATAGTAAGCGTTATACATATGTCGACAATGATACGACCATTAATTTCTTACCCAAATGAAGATAATCACATGAATTAGGTCCTACTGAAGCCCTGTGAAAAATACTGTAAAAACACTATCTTGCATCAGTTGGTGAATCACTAAAAAACTCTGAGTGACCTCTTCTGTCTCTAGTGTTTCTTTGCTTAGAACTTCCTGATGGAAAGTTCCCAGTGCGTATCCCTTTGCTCCTCATACTTACCAAAGGCTAAAAGTGTGCATAAAAACTATAATGTGGGTTTTGTTAAGGGAATTTCCAGGCCAATTGGTAAGTTTCACATTGTAGCAACTTTTAAACAATGACTTCTAATTAGTAACTCCAGTCTTAAGATTCAGTGACACTCAGAAGTTTCCACAAAACTATCCTAGTAGCCAAGGAAACTAAATGTGCACCCCTGGGATCCGGGAACTAGTCAAAGCAGCGTATAATCAGAACAATTTGAGATACTTCATTTTATCTGAAATGTAGATGTGAATGTTTGCGTTCTACATCTATAAGATGCGTACTTACGTTAATATTAAATACTTTCTCTCAAGACTTCAAATAACATTGATGCTGCCAGAAGGTACCGTCTTTTTCCATTAACTTTTCCTATTTCCAACATCCTAGACTCACCAGCATAGACTTACTCCAATTTGAGATGAATATTTAGTGCTTGACACAATGCTAAATAACAACAACTAAGGTTTATTGATTTTGCCCAGGGTTTCATGGTACTGTCTCTTAGAACCAACCTAGTTGGCATCTCATGTTTCTGTCAGCTCAGAAACACATAAAAGATCAGCCATGTTCTGTTATCAGAGCTCTTTGGGAGCTAGGCAAGCCCAATTCACCTAAATTATTAAATTGGTCCCCTTCCTTTCCTTCTTTCTCCTTTCTTTCCTCCCTCCTTCCCTTTCTCTTCCTTCTCTCTCTTCCTTCCTTCCTTCTTTCCTTCCTTCCTTCCTTTCTCCCTCTCTCCTTTCCTCTCTCCCTTTTTCTTTCTTTCTTAGAAAAAAAAAATATAGGTAAAAAGTTATCAGAAAGTCATCAGAGGAAAATGTAAGCCCATTTAGGAAAACTCAAAGGTGAACCAAACAAGAAAAGTTGTCTGCATAATTATCAGTCTGCTCCAATATCTTCCCCATCGAAGGAAGAATTGAGACAATCTCTCTGGAACACCATTATTCTCTCTGTACCTCTAGTTTGTACCTAGTCCTAGGCTTTACCTACACAAAGCTGTAATATGTCTACAAAAAAATCACAACTGCCCTAGAGTTGTTCACCCTATGTTACAGAAATGCAGAGCTTCAGTTTTTGATCCTCTTCATTTCTCAGCCCCTGTACGATGGATGTCACTAATGTCACCTTTCAGTAAGATAGCCATGGCCAGCAGAAGGCCTGGAAATGCCAATTGTAATTAACTTTCTTTTCAAATATGTTTGACAGTTTCATGCTGAGAAGTGCTTCTTACCTTTTGAACTTTCAGATTGCTTGGCTGAGCAAAATGTGTATCATTTTCTTTTAAAATTACCTTACAAAGAGCTATGTACTATGATATTCTTGCACACGTCAGCCATTTATAAGAGATTTAGATTTTTAAGCAGATTATCCTTGTTCCAAATGAGAGACCTTGCTTTTGTCTGAAGCATGGGCTATGTTCAGGTGCACAGCAGAGCCCCAGGACAAGGACACTCATATATTCATAAATGTCAAAGACGATGACCCCTTCTGATGGGCCTATCATTCCAGCTGCTCTAGAAGGTAATATTCCTGAGACCTGTGAAAGCCAGAACCATGCTCTTTGGCAGTAACTAAAGATAGGAAAGAAATGCTCCTTGGGTCCAGTTTCCTACAATATGGTTATTCATCATTTTTAAAATGACATCAAAAATCAATAAAAATGGAAGAACTCTATAAATGCATCTTTTCTTAATTGAGAAGCTTAACCTGACTTTTGCAGTAAGAATAATATACCTTACTGTGACCTACTTAAAAAATGTAAAAAGTCACTTTATGGCTGCTTGTTCCAGTCTTTCATTTGGCCTTCCAACTCTTTTTTTTTTTTTTCATACCGAGAGTATTCGTGTAAAAAAGAAAAAAAAGTATAGATCCTCACCAGCATTTTGATCAAGGAGAAAGGTTTCATACTTCAATAGTGCACGTAATGGAATTGGTCAGATTTGAAGCATGGGAGCACATTTTATCTTGGATCTTTAATTTTTTACAGTTCACCTGACAGAAATTTAACTAAAATGTTGGTTATGTGACCAGTAAGCGGGCTCCCCAAAATAACATTTGCCTTAATTTTGCTGTAGATTGTCAGAAAGGGTGCAAAATAAGTAGATTTTTATTGGTATTTTGGTTACTTAGAAATGCTTCAAAAACCAGTTCTGTAAGATTGTTCCCCCACCACCTCCAGAGATGTCAATTACTCATAATCTTTACACAGATTGAAATCCCAGAGAACTACTAGATAAAAAGTACACAAGAAATGCACTTTAAAATTATCTTCCCTAGCTACCAAGACAATAGAAGAGACAGGTCATCGGGATTCACACTGCCCTAGAAGATGGCAATATGACCTTTTTTTCCGAAAATATAAAAATGGGAATAAAAACTACATCTCTATTCCCTCAGAGTAAAAAAAGCTCTAACCTATAACATTAACAATTTCAATGCGATTTTGAAATTATAAAAGCCTTTAGCTCCAGGTAAAAATATGGTTCAGCTTCCTATAAATACACTATTTGGTATTCCGTTGAACTGCTGTTAACAAGACCTCTGAAGCTCAGGAATGGATGACTTTCAGTCATCTTTTCTATTAAATTTGGAGGAAATTTAACACCATTTGTTGCTCCAGTATAAGAAACCAAGCCAAGGCAGTCAGATGAATTGGAGAAGCTACATAGGATGCCTATTATCAGCTTAAGAAAATGAGCCTTGAGTCTTTGAGAGCTTCAACTGGAAGTCTCTTCTCACAGGTAATGAAGCTTATGGTCTCCATAAGTCTACTTAATTCTATTATTAGGACTGACCGCCTATTTCAAAGAATATTCTATAAGTCAACAGGTGAAGATCATGCCTACATTAGTCCCTTTACCTTACTACAAGTTTTTGAGGGCAGATATAAAAAGAACGAGATAGGGATCCCCGGGTGGCGCAGCCGTTTGGCGCCTGCCTTTGGCCCGGGGCGTGATCCTGGAGACCCTGGATCGACTCCCACGTCAGGCTCCCGGTGCATGGAGCCTGCTTCTGTCTCTGCCTGTGTCTCTGCCTCTCTCTCTCTCTCTCTGTGTATGACTATCATAAATAAATAAAAAATTATTAAAAAAATAAAATAAAATAAAAAGAACGAGATAGAAGGAAGTTCCACTCTGAGGTTTTCATTTAAGAGAGAAAGTGATGTGAATGAAACACTGCTCAAGAATTTCAGTATAATACTGACTCAATTTTTCTGGAACCCCAAGAAAAGTTTGATTTGGATTGTGAGGTTATGCTCTAGTTCTTTTTTTTTCTAAACATATTTTGAATGCAATAAAATGAACTGTTCAAAAGCAGTTGCAGGGTTGAAGATGAATTTTAAAAAGGCATGCTGGAAAAGGCAAGGTAGCCAGGACATTTGAAGTGGCACAAAAATATTTTGGCAGTCATGATATCTGTGCTTTTCCTTACCCTACCGCAAGTAGAGAATAGGACAACACTTTGGTGATGAAGTGTGAAAGAACTTGGTTTATAAATACAGTTGACACATGGCTCATATTTAACTTCAGTTTTCAAGAGATTCTATTGGTGTGTGGCTCAGTGCTGGGTTTTAGTAATAAATCTGTGGCCTACCTACAAAACTCTGAAAAGTTTCTAATTAATTCTGATGCTGTAAGAATCAGGCACATATATCTCTACCACATATCAAAAACTGAGTTATCTAAAATGCTCACCTATTTTCTGAAATTGTCACAGTGTAAAGAAGCCTACGTACATAATCTGTGTCCCTTCATTTCCTAGTTCATTTCTTCCTATTTACATTTCGCTTAGTGAGCAAGCTTGGTGCCTTTTGACTTGGCATGCAGAAGCTCAAATGTGATTGATCCTAGAAGACATTTGTGTGTGTATATAAGAAAATGACTTTGGGAGTACATGAAAGGAGACATCTTGCACCTGCTATATCTAATTTTAAAGGCAAGTGGAAGAAAAATAACTTAGAAATCACAATGCCCACGTTGTGTGCCAACCCCCTAGAAACTGCTTGAATATATGAGATTGATCAAAATATGATAGAATAATAAACAAATAGTCAAAGATTATTTTACAGTTTACAGACTGAATAAATGAACTTGATTAAGAAGAAATGTACACACAAAAATAGCCATGCTTACAAACTTTCATGTAGCATACTTTATTATTTTTCAGAATAAGATTTATACCACTGCTGCGTATACAGTAGGTTTTGAAAACTTTGAGCTGGTCTTTTAAATACACAGCTGAAACAGTCCATTATATTTTTATTTTTAATAATGAGGTGTTATTTTTCCTATCTTGATAAAATAGAAATGCCTCATCCTCCTTCCAGCATTTCCCTATTGAATTTTTTCCCCTGGCACATTATTTTTACATTGAATGTCACATGTAAATCAATAAGGATTGGCAGAAAAACAAATAAAAATGTACTGCTTTTCAATATTTGTCAATGCAGGTACATAATGCCAAAAGTTAAAGTTTGTGGAACACATAAGTAAATCTATCCATATCTTGTCTTTTAACCACTTTTTTGCTGACCAAATAAATGTATCAACCAAGATGGAAATATTCACTTATGCTAGTACATGTGTCAACTATAATTTCTTAGGAGGAGGAGGAGGAAGAGGAGGAAGAGAACTCAAAGCAACTTATAAGCAGCTATTACTACTTACAAAATTACTACGGAGCTAAAAATATGAATGGCAAGGCCAAATGACCTAACAACCAGGTGTCACTCCATCCTAAGTTCAGCAAAAATGAATCATGAACCAATATGTGGAAGACACTGATCAGTTCTTACAGCATCTGGGCTGTATTTCTCTTTTTTTTTTTTTTTTTTTTTTTCAGATTTTATTTACTTATTTGAGAGAAGAGAGCACATGAGCAGAGGGGAGAGGCAGAGGGAGAGGAAGAAACAGACTTCCTGCTAAGCAGGGAGCCCGACACAGGGCTTAATCCCAGGACCCCAAGATCATGTCCTGAGCTGAAGGCAGATGCTTCACTGACTGAGTCACCCAGGCACTGCGGGCTCTAATTCATTTTTTAAGTAAAAACTCATCCTTATCATTTTTAAGGAAAATATATTTTGTATTCCATTATTTGTTTCCTTTATGCCTTAGCCTTTAGGAATCTTCTACTTGGAGCCCATGGCCAAACTCCTTAGCTAGAGTTTGGGACTCTGCATAGCCCTTTACTACAGGATTCCTCGACTTTTATCTTTATTTTCAAGGTTCTCTCACATTATGCTTTTTTTGGGGTAATCCTCACTTTTTTTTAGAGGAAATTGTGAGTACAGAGTCTTTTATTTGCCTCTTGTTAACTTTACTCAACAAACACTTTATACCTAGAATCAAACTCCTATAACCCAGGTGGGGTATCCCAAAGCAGCCTTTGCTTACACACACTCTCCATCACAAACTTTAAATCTCAGACCATTTCTTAAAAAACTGCCCAATCTTTCTCACCCCAGAAAGAGTGGAAAGAAGAGAAAAACTGTACATGGAAGCAAAGGACAAGATCTGTTTAATGTCCTTAAAGGAGGCTCTTGCACATAGCAGTCATGAATGTGACATAGGGAAGGAAATTGTGTTTCTGAAAAGAGCCCAACTAGAAGGGCTTTAGAAACCACATAAGAGGAAAACAAAAATAGGTTACGAGATGCTTACACCAGGGAGGCCATCTAGAGTTCTTCCCTAGCTCCCCACTTGTGTGACTCCAAAGCCTCTATGGAAAGACCACACAGTAGAGAGCACAATGAGACTTCTTTTTTCATTGGGCTCCAAATGAAGAGAGAGGAATGTGTTTTCATCAGGTCTCCAGAATTAGGGAAGGGAATAGGAGTAACACAAGACAAGATCATGGCACTGTTTGAGCCCTGATTCAATATTAACCCATTTAATCCTATTAACACCCTGATATAAACTAAGCCAAATTGTCTTTTGATTCTCCTGCTAGAGAACTTTCTGAACCTTCCTCCTTTATCTCTTTTGCCTCAAGTTGTCAGACTGTTTCCAAATGCCCAGAAGCTCCTTGCCTAGTATGTCCAGGAGTCATGGCTTTGTCTCTTTACCCAGTGCTGATTGGATCATTATTCCCAAATCACCTCTTTTTCTTTATGTTTCCATCCCTTTTCAAAACTCTCACTAAATCTACCTAAGATAAATTATGTTTGATCCACTAAATTCCTCAATGATCAACATTTAGACTGTATTTTAAAAGCATTATTAATGCTTTTGGACATAAAATCCCTGCGAGAGAAGTAGTGAATGAAGAAAGTTGACTGAGGCCCCTGGATTATAGAGAACTAGTCCCAAAACTATTAGCCCTACTGCCACTCCAGTTTCTTCTGGAACAAAACCCAGCACTATTCTGTTGTTTCACAGAGTATTAGGCTGTGATCCGTGAAACCATCTTGGTTTCCATCCCTGCACCTACTCTCCATGAGTTTAGAAGCATTTGGTCCAACAGAAATATCACGCAAGTCACAAACGCAAATGCTACAGGTCATTTTAAAGTTTCTAGTACTCACATTTAAAGAGTAGAAAGACAGATGCATTCGTTTTCTAGGGCTGCCATAACAAAATACTACAGACCGGGTGCCTTAAACAACAGAAATTTATTTTCTTCTAGTCCAGAGGCTGGAAGTACAAAACCAAAGTGTGAGCAGGGTTGGTTTGCCATGAGGTGTCTCTTCTTGGCTTGCAGACAGCTGCTTTCTTACTGTGGTCTTTTCTCTGTGCACATGCATTTTTTTTCGTACTAGATCTTCAAACTCTGGTATATCAAACTTATACTACATCTCAATTCAAACTAGTCACTTTATAAATATTCAGCAGCCCCATGTAGCTGTGGCTACTATAGGGGAGAGACATTGTAGAAGCAACAGAATATTATTCCAGGTGACCCCTTTTTAAGCTGCAATCCAAAGCTCATCTCTATCTAATCAGGCTTCATAGTTTTTTCAGAGAAAATGACTTTAATTACAATACACTGTCAAGAGGAAGAGTGAATTTTCCCAGTACACCTATCAATTCTTCATGCTCATCCTAACACTAGCCTACAGTGTCTCCTGCTTCTCTTGACCAAACTATTCCTCTTTGCTACAAGGTGACTCAACATTGTTATCTGAATAGAGGCACCCTCAAGAGTTGTACATTGAACTGCGACCCTTGAGGTGATCACAGAGCTATTGAACAAAGTGATGAAACAGAATTCTCTACAAAACCATGTTCATGATTGTCATCCTGGTGAGCCAGGTCTCAGAGGCAGCTTAGGACCTATAACAAGGTCCTACTTATGACCTATGTGCTAAAGCTACACTACCAATTTGCTTCTCTGTACCTATGTAATATTTATTTTTTTACATGTACTATCTGTTATGGAATATTTAAAGGGTTGGACTCTTTTTTCTGGGAAGACAGGCATCTAGAAGACTTTGTAGGGAAGAGTCAAGGGGTGAAATCTGCTAGCTTTGTGCAGCAGGAATTAGACCAGGAAATGTAGGAAGTAAGGCCCACTTAAGAGACTATTTCAGTGTTCTGGGCAAAAGGAATGAAGATGTCAACCACATTTAAAATGGCTATGATTCAGTGACTGATCAGACATGGGGGATAAAACTAAGAGAAAAGTCAAGATAATTTCGTGATCTTAGTTATTGTGGGCAGTTCACAAGGTATTTTCTATCACTGCATCAAGATCCCCTACACAGTCCGTCTCCTTCAAATATCGTCACTATATAGACAAATTCCAAAGCTGTATTTCCTACCAAAACCTTCTGAGCTCCATTGCCATATTTTTAATGCTTGCACTTCTAGGAATTTTTGTCCTAAGTTAAAAATCTACTTGTAAAAATTAGAGTGGATCTCTGCTCTGTCACAACAAATCTGAGTTTCCTTCTGGCTTCTCCATTTTTCTTCATATATTTTCCATCCTCCCCATTACTTATTCTTGGGACCTCAAAGTGAGTTTCACTTTGAACATTCCATACCAATTTCTAGCCATTCTTTTTTTTTCCCCCAGTTTTTCTTGACTTTGTATTTCCTTTTACATTCTCACTGCCATCAACCTCATTTATTTTTTCATGATTATTTTGTTGCAGACTACTCTACTAGCAACCAACTGGTCCTGTTGTTCATCCCCTCCCCAATTTATGCTACGTAAAGCTGCCATTTAACCTTTCTAAGCTTTTCAGAGCTATGAATCACTGACTGTCTTTTCAATAGCTATTCATGGCTGTCCTCTGCCTACTAAATATACCTACTTCACATTCTCTATTTGGCTTTTGAGGTCAGGCCTAACCTGTCCCCCAACCTCCCTGCCATCCTTATCCTATATCACCCTTTTACACAAACTATAGCTTATCTGAATTAGTACTCACTATTATCTTTAAAGTTCACTAAATTTTCTCAGTCTCAACCTTTTTCTCTCATAGTACTCACTGCCTGAAATCAACTACATCTTCTTTTGTCATGGACTCAAATTTCAGTTGCAACGCCTTCTCCATGATACTTTTCAGAATCAATCAGCAAGAAATAATTTCTTGATGATTTCAAGAAATAATAAAGCAGCTAGATTTTTTTTTCTTTGAGCTTCTATTATGTACTAGAAATTAGTGAGTCAAAGATGAATGAACCACAGTCCCCAGGTCAAAACCTCAAAATGTATTAGTGGAAACAAATGCATAATCATCATCAACTATTTGTTACTTCAACAAATGTTTATTAAGCATTAATCACATGCCAAGGACACTATTCTAGGCTCTGAGGAGGGCAACACTCAAAATGAATCAACAAGAATGTAACTGAGAGTGATAAGTTTTATGTGTGATAGAGAGTGCGTGCATGACTGATTGAGTGGGAAGGATGATGACCTGAAACATGAATGACAAAGAGGCAGTCACATGAAGCTTGGGGAAAGGGAATTCTAGGGAACAGTTATTATAAAGACCATAAAGCCTGAACTTGCTTGGCACATTTGAAGAAGTAAAGAGATTGCAGTCCAGGAGGTAGAGAATTACTCTAGAAGGTATGGACTGTGGTCTAGCAAGAACGGACTCATAGATACCGATTATGAGGTTCGTATGGTAATCCAGGCAAATAGCTGATGGCAGCTTAGAAAACATATATACAGGCCTGATGAGAAGTGAACAAATTCAAGATGAGTTGGCAGGTAGTCTGAGAGACTTCCTAATGAATTAGATGTGTGGAATGACAAAAAAAAAAAAAAAAGTATATTAAACTTTGATAATGCAATGTAACAAAAGCAAACCTGAGGTTACATTCAAATGTTTAGCAGAGAGGGTGTGTATTTGTGTGTGTGTGTGTGTGTGTGTATGCACATGTATGTTTTAAGGGGAGGGAGTATTGCAGAAGCACTCACCCACAAATATTACCTAGCTCAAAGTACTCTGAGGAATCTAAGTTTCCGTCATCTCTCCTAATAAAACAAAGGCAGAAAAATCTAATAGATATTTTTCTATTCCCTCAAAACACAACACCCAGGATACTGTTTTATGTATAATGACAAGCTGTCGAACTTTTGGATGAATAAATAAATGAACAAACATAAGCTTAAATATTAAAAGTGTGATGGTGAAATAGATAAAGGGGTTTAAGACTACACTTACCATGATGAGCACTGAGTAAGGTATGGAATTATTGAAACACTATATTGTACACAGGAAACTAATAGAACAGTGCATGATGTATTCCAATAAACAAACAAACAAACAAACCAAAGTTGTGTGATGATGTATCACTGAAAGAAAAAGAGTGAAGACAGCAAGCAAGTTGTTCTGGGAAAAGAAATGTACAGAAACCTGACAGTTTAGAAATTGAGGTGCAATGGTTAAGAGGAAATGATCAATAGTTCTATAAAATCCTATTCCAGGATAATAGGGAGGTATAGAAACTTACTGCCATCTTTTTCAGGCTTACTACTTGTTGATTTTTGGTAATTATGTCTGGTTAGAACCATCAGTTACATGTTATGAATATTAATCTAGGTCTTAGTAACAATAATAAGAACATCTCCTCCATCCTAATGATGGGAAATGGGCACTTCCTGGGCAACACACTGAATCCTAACACAGTGCTGAGAGATAGCTATTTGTATTACCATCTTACAGATGAGGAACGTGAGCCACAGAAAGGTTAAGTACGTTTCCCAAGGCCACACAGCTTAAAGTTGAAGAAACGGGACCCATTTTTAAATAGTTGCTGGCTTTATGGATTTTTAACAGCACAATGTGTTCTCCTTGAAATTCTATGCACTTGTAATACAGGTTATTTATAAGTGAATTCACTATTTTTTAAGATAGACACTTGTGAGGCTGAATTGTAATTCCCTGTGGAATCCCTTCATGGTGTTTCTTAAATTTAAGTTCACCTCAATCCCATTTTCAATTGTACATATTTAAACACTATAAGCTACGTACATATGTTGATTATATCTATAAACTCACTCTACAGTTTCATTTCTGTGAAAGATTAACATTTACCACTCTGTCTAGTGGCACCCATTATATTAGAATGGATTAACATTTCTGCCATCACATATCAATATATTGATACCTCTGTTAGTGACATCAAAACAATGAGCACCCCTCTCCCTGATGTACAGATACTGTGTCCAAAAGCAAAAGTACTCCCAGAATAATTGACTTCTGGTACACAAACAAGAGAGACTTCTGAATGGTATTTTTGCCTGCATTGTCCTGGGTGATTTTAATCAAATTTGAAAATGGACCTCTATTTTCTAATAAAGGGTTTTTTGCCCTTGTTTCAAGAAAATTGGGAATCTTGGTACTTAGGAAGGAATGAGGCCTATTACTGTATCTCGATAATGCTAATCAACAATGTAGGAGAGGGAAATAATAGCCTAGTTGAGCAGGCTACATAGAGTGAGCTGGAAGCTGATGAGGCTTATTGCTTTTAAATGTCGACCCTATTTATAATGAACATTCAGAAAAAAAGGACCAAATTCCCCTTGCAAGCAACTGTGGCAGAGCTGTGCCCTCTTGTTTTTCAAGATACGGAGATTTTTAAATGAGGCATTTGGTCTTATTGGGAATCAAATGATTGAGAGAAATGTCTGGAGTGGGTTTTGAAAGGCACCTTGGGAAATAATGCCCCACGCCCATGTGGATAAGAATCTACTCCATTTCAAATACCAAGAGTAAGAACGATTGACAACCCTTCTCTCAGACACTTAGCCAACCTTACCCTCTTTATTAGGGCATGCTTTGAGGAAGAGATCAGGAGCATCCCTGGGCTGGTGCAAACTTTGTCAGATATGCCCATGAGGGCCCTTTTTCATTTCCCTCACATTAGGTTCAGACTGCTGGCCCCTGATTCCCCCACTCCGTTTCTGGCCTATTGCCAGGAAAGCCTACTGGCTGGAGGGACAAGGTGTTTGGGTTCTGATACCACTTGCCAAGCTTGATTGCTCTGCAGTGTCACTGCAGTTAGACTGGCATGCATTTCCTCATCAAAGAGGAATTCTGATGCTTTACACCATAATTTGTATAATTAATCTTCTGAGCTTTTTTGAAATTGCATTTTTGTTGTTGCTGCTGTTGTTAATAAATGCCACAGCACTATCAATCCACATTTAGTACCAAGAGGAAATCACAATGCACATGAAAGTGGAAATGCAGACCCAGTTCCTCTGAAGGTGTCACTAATGAATGATGGGCAAAATGCTGCCATCTTTTGGTTATTGACAAGAGTGAATGGGGGTGGAGAAGTGGGAGTGGAGAATAGAGTTTGCTATTTTAAATGCAAATTCTCCGGGTTGCTGAGACCTTATAAAATCGCTCAGAGGAATGTTCTTTAGAATTTCCAGGATCTTCCTTTTTATACTTATGCCAGTTTCCATTGCTTCGTAGATTATGCAACAAAGGGTTTGTTCCTCTAGCTGCAAGGATTTCTCTGTGGAGTCCAGTAAGTAGAAGTGGATGCAATAATACAGCACAGGGCTTGTTAGCTCTAGTAAAGAACAAGTGGAATCAGGCTGATGTAAACAGTCACTTCACCATGACTGTGGTTCACTCTTCCTGCCTCAGAAATACTTGAGAGCACCTTGCATTATGTTGCATTAAAATCGCGTTTCCCAGGGTAATGAATTATGTACCATTTGTACTCCAGCCTCTTTTGAGCACTCAGCTCTAAATGTTTGCATCAGTGCCAGTGAGTGTAAGGTGATCTCATTAGGGCAAGAGAGGTGGAATATATATTAGTAGACACAGTATAATTCCCCAATAGCTTAATGTCAATCTATGATTAAAATGCAACTACACCTGCCATCTCTTGGGAAAACCACAGAGCTACAATTTCATCACATTGTCCAAAGTAAAAAATGACCCCCAAGAGCTGATCTGGCTCAGTCAACATCTTGCCACAAGGCCAGCACTCTTCACAAATGTAGCTGCTACAGGGTAGGGAGTGATAGACATCCTTTCAGGTGGCGGGAACTCTGCCATCACACATCTGTCCCTCAGCTAGACCTTTTATCCTCTCTCAATGGCTAGTTCTGAGGAACCAAAGGCTCATCTCTTGCATTTTCAGAAACCATCATGGTGCACATTTCCCAGTTGAATGTCCTCACTTGTAGTCACTCTTGAAACATTTACTAATTTGTGATCCATCTCATTTCTTAAAGAATTTATAGGAGCTTAAATATAGTCTATACTTCTTTCCATTTCTTAGATGAAACTGGACTGGGCTACCAGAATTTATGCCAGATGCGCCTTCTGGAATCTAACATTGAGGTCTGCCTCTACTACATGATTTGATTTTCCAGAGATATTCGCTATTGAATGCATAAGTTTTCATATTTCGAATGTACAAACTGGATAGTATATTGTCCTGTGAAGGTAGGTGTCTTCGAGACATCATTTAAACCATTTTGGGTACACCGTACGCATCTGTTTCATTCCTCCAAAAGGATCAGGGTAGTGCTCATTCCTAACCATCCGTAATCTTGCAGCAAGAAGAGATGTTTATTTTTGATCTATAGACTACCTGTAATATGTACAGTACATATATATGTGTGCATACATTATAGAGATATACATAAAATTGCATACATAGTGAGGTTTTTAAGTGATGGCAACAAAAGTGGTTTAGCAAGTAAGCTGTCAATTTGAAGTGAATTTATGTTTTGATAACACCACCAAAGAAATTCCTTCTTTGAATGTATGTGTTTGCCTTGAATGATGTCAGAGCAAATGTAGGAGAAAGCTTGTTTCTGTACCTTTCTGCTTCTTAAAAAAATGTCTTGAAAGAATGTTATTGACAATGAAAGAACAAGAATATTATAAGCATTTCACACCTCTTCTTTCTGAGCCTTTCAGTCAAATGGTAAACTAAACAAGTAGCAAAAATAAAAATCCTGCACAAAATCAAAAAGGAGATATTCGAGATAAATATACCTGAATAAGAGCAAATCCCACTCAAAAATCAGAAAGTCATGTGCCAAGGTGAGCTCATTTCAGGGCAGCCTCTTCTCTCCCCTTCCTATATCTAATCCCATGCATCTGTTCATTCATTTGCCCCCCTCTTTACTATGATATGGTTCCTTTAGGTTGCTTGGCAACCATTATAATGCTGCTGCACATGCGTGCTAGTTAATAAATCCTATCTTGCTTTATTTTTCTCTTTCTTTAAAACAAGGAATTACAAAACATGATATTTCCCTCTTTTCTAATGAACAAAAAAACATCTGTGAAAATTTCAAAAGCACATAAAATGCCTGCAAGGATGCAGATAAGTAATTACAATTCTTGACAAAGTGTAACTGATCATTGCCTAATGTGTCTACATGCAGTTATTATTTGCAATGGCCTCCTCCTTTAAATATGTGTACATTAATGCACATATGTCGATATATGTTCGTGTGGAACTATAAAGAGAAAGGGAGAGAAAGGGAAGAAAGTGACAGCTGCTCTGTCCCAAACAAAGAAAATGAAGGAAATTCCTGGAAATAATCTTGTTTCATAAATATATATATATATATATATATATTTTTTTTTTTTTTTTTTTTTTTTAAACAGTGGATGCAATAGTTAGAAGACAGGACCTGGACTAAATCTGTCCACTTTTTTCTATAAGAAATCAGACAAAGCTTATGGCCTTCCCCTTCCCCTCCTTGGCAAATCCGAGTGTCCTGCTGCTTTCATTTGTTTTTGATCTGCCTCATTAAAAGACTATTGATGGCTTTAACTATTGTCCTTGTTTAGGTGCTGATTTACAAGCACTAATATCTGACTGTGCGAGATTAATGGGAGTCCAGGCAGTTTACGATTATCCTGAGGTCCCTGACCACACATGTAGGGGTTTGGGTAGGGGTCATGCACTCCTATGAAAAACTCCAAAGCAGGCTTAAACCTGGGAACGTTTTAATAGGATTGAATCTGTAATAGGATTTGGCAGCTTGGCCGAAACTGGATGGTGTGGCTTGTTTGGGGTTTCTTTCTTTTCTCTTTTTTTCATTTATTTATTTTTTATTGTAGAGTCATTATTATCTTGGAATAAAGGGTAATATTTTATGTTGAAGTCCAAATATTGTTACTATAGTTTAAAGGAGTCCTTAAGGAAAAAAAAAAAAAAAGCTGTACAATGTAGGATATTAAAAGAAAAGATTGCCGGGGCATGAAATGCTGTTTCTATTATGTAGTAAATTAGAAGGTAAAAAATAAAAGATGAGGAGAGAATAAAATTTCTGTTGTGAATGGCTGTGTATTTTTAGCTAAAAATGCTTTAAGGAGTCTAAAAGGCACTGGCAACGTAGGGCTATTTATAAAAGGGGATATTTCTCCCAGGCAGGCATAGCGCTGCCCTTCCTGGCACCACGTTCTGCTGAAAAGCACAGCGCCCTGAAGCTGAAATCTCTCTTAGTCAAACAACGAGGGCACTCTGAGTGACAGCAGTACTGTGGTGCATTCGATTTTTGAATAATACTGCAAACACGAATAAAATTCAAAGTAAAGATACCACACTCTCGATAATATCCCAAATGGAATTCTATCAATATTTTAGTTCCCATTTGAAATCAGGCACAAGGGACAGTGAGCTTTGTCAACACTATCTTCTATGTCAATTCACTTGATTATAGTGTCGAAATTCAGGCACAGTGGCGGTAAAATTATTTAACCTCCTGGACTCTGGTCATTTGAACATTATAAGGAGACTGTCACTTAAAGATGCCCTCATTAATTTTGGTGGACCAGAAATGGAAAGGCAAGATATACAGCCCAGGCCTAGAGGGTCATACAAGTGCTCTTTTACAGGACCTCACCTGTAAATCTCGAAGCACAAAAGAAGTTACGGTGGCTATAAGACCTCATAAAAAGGTAATAGGAAAATAAATTACAGATTTTGTTTTGGATGGCTTTACAAGTCTAGTGGTAGCAGAACTTTTAGGAAATCTAAACTTTAACTAAAAATCTGGAGCGTATTTATGACTTCAAAGAAATTCACTTTCACACCCAAATATGTAGCTCAGCCAAATCATTCTACTGTATTATTTGCTGTCATTCTGCTTCAGAAAGTCTCACATTTTTCGAATGGAACTATAGAGATGAAATGAACATATTATTTCAAACAGTGTTCTTTCACAGAATCATTTTACTCTTTGTTTATTTTTATTTCCAAAGACTATTTTTCAAAATCCATTTTTTGTACTGCTGTTATAACAATGATCCTTCAGCTCAAAGATCTGAGGGATTATTATTATTATTATTATTATTATTATTATTCCTTTCTAAGTATATAATACATCCTTCCTGTAATATCCACATCTGGAAATACTATAAAATTAAGTATTTACTATAGTGGTGACTATTTTCTCATTGTTATGGAGGGTGGTAAGTTATCCAAGTCTCCCTTTGGTCATGAATGGTCATGAATGAAGCACTTTAGAGTGATGGTTTTAGGGTCCATCCAGTGGGAACATTATAAGACCCACAGGAGTGTCAATGCAAGGGAAGTCTCTTGGACACAATGCTTTGAACACTGGTCAGAGCTGAGGTGATCCCAGCACCCCCTACGGACAAATCCACAGGAGAGCTGACAACCACTATAAGTGTACTGGATGCACATCAACTGGAGCTTTAAAAATACTCCATACCTAATGCTCTCCAAAGCATTTGCCAAACCTAGATCCAGTTTAGTTATCATCATCACTGATTTTTACTATTTAAGACCAAAATCTAACCATAATCTTCATTACTTATATCCCATAAAGGAAGAAAAATCTATTACTTCATCCAATAACCTGGTATTTTCTTCTATAAGTCTAAATAGTGTGAAATACTACTTGACTCATGGCTTACACATTCCCATAAAGCAAGTTTGTTCAAAGGAATCACGATCCTCTATTTTGTAGACCGAGAAACTGATGATAAGATCCAAAGGAGCTTAGTAAGGTTGGTAAAATAAGGTCTTACTTAAGAAATCTACCTGAGTTCAGCTCAGAACTGATTCAAACTTTTCGCAATTCTCTGGAAATAAGTTACGAAGCTATGACCCGATTCTTTGGGCGGTAATATCCTAATCAATTATTTCTCTAACGCTCAGAAGAGCTTTAAAAAATAATTTGGCGAAAGTTACCCTAAACTCTATAAACTAATTGATTAACGTCATTGCTATAAAAACACCAATGTTTTTACACACAAAGACAAAAATTTCATTTTCCTCAAGTGTATGATCCTGGTTTTCACAAATGCTAATTAAAACTAAAAGATACCCTTGAAATTTTTTCAAAAGCTTTTCTAATTTAGAAGACAGACCTGATGTAAAGATGATACATAGCATATATGCGTACAAAGAGGAAGATAAGGAAAGAAAAAAGACTACAGTTGTTCAATTATAACATTTATGAAGCTAAAATTACCACATTATGGATAATCATCTTATTTATAAGGCCTCAGAAGAACTAAATATCCATGAAGCAACTTAATTTCCTATGTTTCTTCAATAATATCCTTTCCTGGTGGACAGTTAGCTGAGCTCTACATACCAAGCACTGCCAGGAGGAGAGAAGGCAATTTTCATTTGTTCGGATTTTTTTCAAAGAGGAAGATATTTTTTTTTCTAGGTGTCTACTATGTATCTATCTGGGGAGACTGAACTGTTTTTTGGTTTGAGTAAAGCTACATCATTATACTTTACTTTCTAATTTGTAAGTGCAAATTGTACTTAGAACTGTGATCAGAATTATCTCCATTTAGGTTTTATCACAGTGTTCATGACTGCATGTAACAAATGTAAACATTCATCAGCATGTATGGAAACCGCTTGTGGCTACAGTGTTGGCTGTGCCTGTTCTTTTCCTGAATCTCGTAGTGGTGGTATTGGGTAGTGGGTGAATCTTGGCAGAAATGAAGGACAGAGTTATGAAATGAGTCCAATTCAAAAATGGTGTTACATCAGTACGATATATACACACTTTCCTCACAGAAAGAGTCTCTATAATTTAGAAGACAAATTCTGACTAATATGTTTTTCATTTAAATGTCCCTTCTTTGGCTTACCAGAGCATCTCTTCCAGGCAGGAAAGTCAAATAGTCAACAACACTTCTCATAATGGCAGACCAAACCACTCTTCCAGAGTCTCCCAAAGACTGATGTTCTATCCAGGTATTTTGGGAAGAAGGTGGTGGTTCCTTGGTCAAATACATTTAATGGAGTGTTTAGCTAAAAAATTAATCACCTTCCTTCAACACAGGTCTAGAGATATTAATATGCTAAGGCACACTTGACTTTTCCAGAGAGGGATGGCATGCATGGCACTTCTCAAACGTATTTGACCACAGAGTGCCTTTCCCACAGAACACAGTGTGACAATGGCTGCTTTGTTTTCAGTCCCAGGGAGGCTGTAAGCTGGTCAGAGAACTCCAATGGGAGGTTGGTGGCTCGCAGTTGGCAGTGCAGCCTGGTCCCACGGTGACCCAGTAAGCATCACTCACTGTCCGCTGTAGGGCCATGCCAAGGCCTTCTTGAAACCAGGATGTAAAAGGAATAGTGCTATCTCCAAAAAAGAAATAAGTAAGGTGTGAAAACGTGGGCCTTAGGATTGTCTTCCAGCATTCAACCCACTTTGCTTTACCTATAGCATTGCTTGAGAGCACCCCAGTTGCTAGGAGGGAACTCGATCCGGCTTACCAGTTTCCTCATCTCCTTGGCTGAGAGAGTTTGAAGAATCTGTAAGAGCTAACGATGAAGCAGACAGATCATACCACAGATATCATGCCATGCAGACTCCAGCAGGGACAGATGTAGGGCAGGGGGCACAAGATGCCTTTGAGGAAATGACTGTTCCTCAGGCAGAAGCTAGATAAGGATGATGCGACTAACAGTGGCCTTTTCTGACAACTTGCAGTGAGGCCAAGGATGTAACATGCATGGTCTTATTTAATCTTCATGACAATAAGCATGAAAAATAAAACCCCCATTTTATAGGTGAGGAAATGGAGGCTCAGAGAAGAGCACAGAAGTCACCAAGCCAGTGAACAGTGGAATCAACCTTTGACAGAGATCTTTCTGCCTCCAAAATACGTGTAATTACCTATTCTGCTGTATAGCTGGGGCCTCTAAGTTTATTGGGGAAGGGAGGGAGAAAAGATGAAGAAATGTGAAACATAGAGCTGCTGAAAGATTGAATATGAATATTAGTTAATACATGGCTATTGTAGGAACTAATTTAAAATGTAATCAGTTTCTAAATTATTGCAATTGCTGTTTAGAATACGATGTTAAATGAAATATATAATGTTGCCACAATGCAAGACATCCTCACCAGGGATAGCCTGACCTAAACAACACAACTTAACATTGGAAGTCTCTTATTTCTCTGCTTGGGCAAATTTGCGTGAAATTATCAATAGCCCCACATCCTCTTGCATGGTGCAGTGGCCTGAAATACTGTCTAGCTCCTTATTCAATGACCAGCACCAATCTGAGGAATAACTGTCCATCATTATATAGGTCATTATGGATGAATCCCATGCCATCAATCAGATAGTTCTACAGCTTCCTTACATTTCTGAGCTCATCATTCCAGAAGAAAAATGATTTCTCCTCGTTCTGAAAGCTTTTTTTGCTTCAAATTATTATTAGCCAAACATAAAACTGGATCATCAGAAACATAAGAAGCTTAAGTGGATGAGTTTGTTCCGACTTCAATACTTATGGTAAATTTGCAGTCAAGCAGGATATCCTACAAAGGAAATGCAGAATTTTATTTTGAGTATTTGGTGGTGTCCCTCTGCCTATGGTGTTCACTCACTTTAAGGGATTCCTGATGATAGTAAGAAGATAAATTTGACTTCCCTACATTGTTTTATTCTAAAAGGCTTGTTTGCTATGTATAATTATGTACATGATGTATGAGGAAAGATAAAAACGTCTGGGTCCCAGGTGTGTAGCTCACAGCAAAAGTGCCTCTAGGCAAGGGGAAGTGCCTGTGGTCCACTACCAGGGCATCAGGACTGCTACAGGCTGGCTTTCTGGGGACTTCCCACGTTGAAGAATTACACCTCACTATCTTATCCAGGAGACAGGAGACCCCAGAACACAGGGAGGTGATCTCAGTTTCCTGCTCCTATCTCCAAGCTAAGAGGCCCCAAATGAAATTCTCCTGGATTCATTCAAATCCAAAGTCTGTTGCTGGAAACTTCCCTCCTACTTTTGCCTCCAACAACCTCCATCCCTTTCTCTCCCACCCAGATCCTTCAGGCCACAACTCCTTGATAACAGAGCCCTTTGATAAAAAACAAAAACAAGACCAGAAACTCCAAGCTATGTATTCCCATTTTCTCTCATTTTCAGTGTCCAAAATGTGAATCGGTCCCAGGGATTTTCACCAGCCTCATGGCTAAGGTTGGGGTCCAGAGATCATAGCAGCCATGTGGATGCCTACAGGACCAATCCAGCCATGTGACATATAAATTGTTTACTTTCCAAATCACAGTTGCTTCAGCCCATGAGAAAACTTGTCAAGCCTGCAGGGTGCAGTGGGACAATGGAGGTTGGCTCTGATACTGTTAATGGTTGCCTTTGTGTTGCACTAATTGCTTGGCCCTGGTGCTTATTTGGCTCAGCAGCTGGAGGAGGGGCCTTGCTTTTGCTCTCTGGTGTTTGTGTAATCTTAGATAAATGTATAAGACTCTAGTTTCTTAATATGTTGCACCTCCAAATGAAACATTTTATGTGGTCATTTAAATACAAGAAGCCTGTTCATACAGAGCCAGACTTAAAGGTTTTAAATGATCAGTACTTACCTATAATGAAACAGTCGTTCAAGCAGCAAAATAAGACAAAGTAGCTTAGCATCGTATAAAAGATTCTAGTCGTCCTTAACTGGTAGGACCTCAGTACAAAATAAATTAATTATATAAGCAACATATGTCTCCAGTAATATGGAGAATATTTCACTGCCCTTCCCTTAACCGATCGTCAAGTAGTATCCGTATAACTAAATGGTAGTGAACTTGATTTCTAGCAGCTGCTTTCAAAATTCAGCCTCATGACTGCCCTGTAGTTCACACAGAGTAAAGAAAGGAGCCTGACAAGTGTCAGGACTCCACCTGGATAATGGGCCTCGATCCAATAAACTGTGTTCAATGATTTCTTCAGCGAAGTGGCCAGGCTCTCACCAGACACTCTAAGCTCTTCCTTACAGCCCTACAGGGACAGCTCTGACTTCTTCATTGATACCACAAGTTTAACAGTAGTGATTCAGTTACCTATAAAAATACACTCTATTGACAAGGATTATTTACAGAGAAGGGAAGATTTAAACCTGTGAACTGAGAAAAATATCTGGGAACTTGTCAAAAAATGAAAATAGGCTGATGCCCCAACACCAGGGAATCACAAACATGGAGCAACCTCTCTCTTTACTAGATGATGCTATTCTCATTTAGGGATGTGCGTAACTATGAAAGCATGGGGAGCTTGCACTGCGGCTCTAAGAACTTAAACACACAAAGTACCCTGAAATACATAAATAAATAAATAAATAAATAAATAAATAAATAAATAAACAAACAAATAAATAAATAAAAGCCATGTGTATTTTTAAAGAACATTAGAGTTTACACTGTGCTCTCCTATTCATTTCTATGTGAAGCTAAGGCCAGAAAAAAAGAAAGAAGATAAGAGATAAACTTTTCCTTACTGGCTATCAGATGTGTGGATTAGGTCCTTACCTAGAGAGCTTACTTTAGGAGGAGGAAAGACAGGGAGCTTCATCTCTTAGTTTCTAACAGAACAAAAACTCACATGTTTCCCAGACTGTACTGGAAGGTGACTTTATGATAACATTCCATGGTACATTGCAACCACTGTATTAGTTTTCTAATGCTGCATGACAGATTACCATAAATTTAACAGCTAAAAATAACATCCATTTATCATTCACCGCTTCTGCATGTCAATGTCTGACCATCGTGTAACTGTGTTCTCCACTCAGAGTCTCACAAAACCAAAGTGAGACTGGTTTGCAGTCTGGCCCTTGCAGTCTTCTAGGCTCATGTGGTTGTAAGAGAATTTAGTTCCTTGTGGTTGTAGGACTGAGGTCCCTGTTACTTGCTAGCTGTTGGCCAGGGCTCAGTCTCACCTCTTAGATGCTACCAGTTTTTTTTGTCACATGGCCCTTCCGTCTTCAAAGCCAGCTAAAGAGGGGATCTCTGGGTGGCTCAGTGGTTTGGCGCTTGCCTTTGTCCCAGGGTGTGATCCTGGAGTCCTGGAATCAAGTCCCACATCTGGCTCCCTGTGTGGAGCCTGCTTCTCCCTCTGCCTGGGTCTCCGACTCTCTCTCTGTGTGTCTCTCATGAATAAATAAATAAAATCTTAAAAAAAAAAAAAGCCAGCTAAAGAGAATCTCCCTTGCATGGACTCCCTTTCACACTTTGAATCTCTTTTTTCAGGAAGAGCTCTGTCCCTTTTAGGGACTCACCTGATTAGGTGAGGCATACCAGGGATAATCTCCCTTTCTTAAGGTCAACTAATTTGGAACCTTAATTAGATTTGCAAAACCCCATCACTGCTAGAACAGCATTTAATTGAATAAATGGGTGAAGGTGTGTGTATACACACCATGGGATAGGGAATCCTAGGGGCCATTTTAGAAATCTGTCTACCACAGCTAAATGAAAGAGTGAAAGCCTTGGGATGAAATCTGAACATGACTGTCACTGTTAAATAAGTCTTTAAGGCACCTGATCCATACCAGTTAAAGATCTGGAAACCCCCCTTCGGGGTTTGGGAGAGATGGTAGCAGCTGCTGGGATCACACACCTCCACTTGTCTTCTATGATGGGAAAAAATGACCCCCCGATGAACATAAATATGTGAAGACAGAGTCTGGATCCCTCCTTCCAGAGGGAAGAGAAACCTAAAACCAAGCAACAGAAAGAGTTGTTCCAAACCCTTTCCTGGATACTCTGCATGAGGGAGTCAAACTCCTCTCTCCTTCAGCAAAAACACAGCCACTCTGGCCGTCTCTTAAAGTTTGCCCCAGAACTGACTGATCCCGGAAGGCCAGGAGGCCCAGTTTACCTGCTGTCACCAAAACTGGCTGCCTACACTTCCATGGTACATGGGGAATGACAAAACGAGGCTTCACTCTCAACCCCATGGCAGGTGTATTAGAAAGATGACTTTAGCAGGGTAGTTCTGGGGGGATAAATAGAAAGGGAATAGGTAAAAAAAAAAAAAAAAAAAAAAATCCTTGCATAACTCAGAAGTGACCCCAGGGGGCAGAAATGAAACTGAATGTCTTCCTTTTTATTATGGCAGGCTTTGGTTTTGTTGTTTTCCTTTATTAAAGTAAAACAAACTAACCAGGGCTTAGACAACTTAAGAGTTATTTAAGTTCTTTTGAATCCTAACCGTAGCTTCAGTTGGGTGGGCTCTAAACACTCTCTCTGGGATAGATCATTTTTCTTCATTATGAATTTTAAAATGGAAATTTTAACAGGTTAGCACTTCTTCCCCAGGAAGAGAGATCATTAATATGTAAAAACCTAACGTGAAAAATAACACCCCAATACGCCAGTCATCAACTGCCCATCTCCTTGCTCTCCCGTCTCACCTGCCTTGTCTCCCACCCATGGCTGCGACTAAAGGAGGGACAGGCCCAGGGCTTGGCTCAGTTCCAGAGAACTCAGTTTGTGACCAGAGAATGGGAAACTGGGCAGGCCTGGGAGGCAAAGACCTAAAGTGGGGATAAGAAGGCCATGAATGAATGGAAAAAAAAAAAAAAAAGAAGGCTCATGAATGGCAAAGGTCAGAAGAGGGGTAGAGATGAAGGCCCAGTAGCCCAAGGCTCCTGGCCATGGAACTATACAAGTTCTATCTGTGACAACAGACTAGAGCAGTCACATAGCACTTAAGAGGGCACAACTGATACAAGCAGGAAAACTAAAATGACATGGCTGTGTCAGATGAATGAATTACCCCAGAAAACACAACCATTTTGGTTATGCTGCTGTCATGACACTTAACCATTCTTATTTTCTTCTAAACTTTCTAGTAGTGATAATAATAATAATGAAAATAGCGACAGCAAATACTCAAGCAATACTTACCCACACTAAGCATTGTTCTAACATGCTTTATATCAATTCATTCAATCTTCACAACAACCACATAATGTAAGTAATAGTATTGTCTTCATTTAAACCCGGAGGAAACACAGACCAAGAGAACTTGCTCGAAGATCTATAGCTGGTATAAGGGGCAGTCAGCAATCTGCAGAATGAGAATTTGTTATGAGGGGAAAAGGAGTGTGCTGCTATGGTCACCACACTAATCTCCACATCTCAAAATCTTGCTCTGCAAGTGTACAATACTTCATAAAAGAATATAAGCTAGAGAGGAGAATACTACAGATCTAGAAGTAGAGTAGACTAAAGGGAACATGTCTCCTCTGTGACAAATAGATGAGACACACAGATATGAAACTGAATGCCTTCCTTTTTAGCATGATAGGGATAATTTTTCATCATTACATTAAACCTGTCGCTAGATGTTGAGTCTTAGCAACCACAGATGGGGAGTTCTATAGCATCATGGGAGGAGCACTACCAGTGGCAAGGTGTTCCGGGTTATAATTCTCTTGTTTTGTCATGAAAAGGCTGATAGGTTGGTCATTTTCTGGAGACCAGTTTCTATGCCTTTACAAATGGATACTTAAATGGCCCACTTACTTTATGTTAGTAGGTCCTTAAGAAGGTGAAATAAAAGATGGATGTGCATGTGTTTGGAAAATAAAAGCCTCTGCAAGAACAGCTTCTGAAAAGTTTCCAAGGATCCATAAGATTTTGCAAAGTTGCTTGCGTTTATATAAGAGACAGAAAGGAAAGTTCAAGGTAAAAATGGTTCAGGACCCCATTTTCCTACATAAAGAGAGCTGGGGTCATAGAGATCCTACTAGTTTCTACTAGTGATATCCATTCACAGATGAACTGTCACAGGTAGAGAGCATATTACTGAGAGCACAGAGAGTCATTATGCTTATATCTACGGACAAAATGAAATCCCAGACAGGTTTCATCTGAAACATCAAGAAATTGAAAGAAAAAGAGAATACCCAAACACTGGCTTTTGAAGCTATTTACTAGCCATCCATGTATAAAGACATTGAACAGGGAAGAAGAAATTGTAACACATGTATTCTGAATTGCTATATCTTGCTAGAGTCAACAGCAGAAGAAAGGTATAGTTAAATTAATCATATTTTAAAGATAAAAACTTCCTATCACTTTTCTTGTTTTTTACATGTATAGATACTGCCCCTTTCTCCAGGAATCAAAGTCATTTACAAATCACAAAATATATTTTCTAATTTTTCTCTGTGTTTCCAGTCTGTCAAACATACGAAGGCATACAAAAACCCCTTGCAATCAATGTTCCTATCAGAGCAGGAAAAAGATTTAAAAGTACATTCAATTAAACAAACATTTTTTTAATTCAGTGAGTATGATTAGCGCCTAGAATGATAGATATTATGGGGAGTAAGAAAAAAAAGTCTACAAAGACACAATTCTAAGCAGGATACTAAGACATATAAAGTAAAAACGGTACCAGACGATAATTGTGCTGTGAGAAAATTACCACATAAGAGAGCTTAGGGATGAAGAAGACATTTGATTTCATCCTTAGGGTAGATTTTATCAGGTGTAGGCTAGTGAGTAGACTTTAGAACAAGGGTACATTGTAAGCAACAGTATGAGAATGGGATGGGGTAGGACTTTTACAGAAGAAATGTAGGGCATAAAATGAGTGGAGGCAGCAGTGGGAACATAAACATAGAGACAAGTTGGTAAAAGATCTTGAAAGCTAAGCTAACAATTCTGACAAGATGTTTTAGCCAAACCCTTGAAGGATTTTGAAAATAGCTATGATGTAAATGGAGCTATGCTTTACAGAGATTAATCTTGCATCGCTATGGGTTCAGTCTGAATGGAGACAGATTGGAAGTCATGGCCAGTTAAAGATTACAGCACTGGTATGGACAGGAGGCACTGCGAATTAGCACGAGTGGCAAGAACGAGAAAAACACGAAAGGAGGCTAGAGAAGAACATACAGAATTTTGCTCTGCACGTATCTGTGAGGTCAGAATCATGTAAATCATTTTTCTTTGTTTTAATTTTATAAGTAACTGTTAACTTATGAAGAGTTATGTGTTCTAAGAGAAAGAATGTCAACAGTATGACTTTCATGGTATCAAGATAATGACGTTGCTGGCAGAGATGAGGAAGCAGAAGGGGAGAGGTGATGGGAATGTTGTGAGCACTAATGTCCCGATCTCTCAGTACGGTGGTCAAGAAATATCATCCATATTTGAGGAAACACAAGGTGGAGATCTAGGCAGGGGGATTGAGGCTCTAGAGGCAGCCGGTGAAGGAAATAAAGTCAGTCTTATAACTGAGTTGGGGACGGATGGGAGAGAAGGAATGGCATGAATGATATAAACCTCATTTATCATCAAGGAAGTCAACAGATAACATCTAAAGTTGATAAGTCAAGAAATAATAGCACAAGGGTATTGTTAGCACTATGAATGTCACCACAGAATGAGTTTAAAAAAAAAAAGTGGTGGGCAAGGCTAGGGTGGAACAAGGGGCTGTTGCTTTTTTGACATGAATTCTGCTGGAACCATTTGATTTTTAACCATGTGCATGCATTACTTTGATTAAAAATGTAAATTAAAAATCAACACCTAATTGACGAGATTTGGCAACAGTTTCAACAGGAAAATAAGAGTGGGAGGTTGACTGATTTTGCACGTCTAATTGAGAGTTTGGTGAGTGAAACATTAGTGTTTACTGAGGAAATCAGGAGGAGGAAAGATTTAGAGCAAGGTGAGATATGGAGTTTGGCTCCACACATAAATTTAAAAGTTAAAATGACTTTTAACGCAGTCATGGACGCTACACAGATTGTAGGCAAACATTTGGGCTGGGTCAAAGAATAGATTCATTGCTTGGAGTGAGCTAATTCAGTGCTTAGGCAAGAGTACAGTGGGGAAATTTTCAGATCGGCATGACTCAACCTGACATAGAAAAAGGACAGCAGATGATTCCACAATAGGAGAACTACAGAGAGATACAAAACTCCCTTCTTGTGCTCTTGAGTCTGCTGAATTCCGTGAGGTTAGCCTAAAGTAAGCCAATTGAAGACAAAAGAGCAATGATAGGAAGAAGAGATTAAAATTAAAAAAAAGGAGTGCATGTTTTAATGAAAGATACAAACATTGCAGCATGGCCTGTTAACTGGCACCTACTATTTTCAATCATTTTCAAATGGTATTAAACACAAATGTAAAAATTATCAAAGAATACAAAAGTATCACAGTAATCTCAGTCAATATTGGGGCCACTGTAAAATTCTATCAGAAATCATTAATAGGGTATATATTGTTCACGTAACTTTTATTAATTATTCATATGACCAAGAAGTAAACAAGAAGGGACACAGCCACAATCTAGCTGACAAAATGTTTTGACAAGTCATCGGAACCCCTATGATGCTTGGAAAGTAAAATATCCCTCGTTTTTCAAAGAAAGTATGAAAGATAAATAACATTTTCATTGATCTTCCCGAGCAAGTCACCTCCCTTCTGAAAACACTCTGGTGGTGGAATAGAGAGCCTGACTCCGTTCTTGATATTGGGCCACTGATGGCTTTTGCGTCTTATCTCTCTTCTTTCCTCTCTTTTCCCCCAGATCTGGGTGAGCTGGTAACAAAACATGAGAGGCTCTCCTTCGGTGCAGGTGGAGAAGTTCAAAAGCTGCACAAACGTGGCCTCTAAGTGGGACTCTCTAACCCAGCCCCACCTCTATAACCACAATTTAAACCCAAGCCTCTCACCTCTCCTTTCACTCAAACCATTTCAGAGGTGCCTGGGTGCCCCCTCTGCTCTCCCCAGAAAGCCTTCTTCTGTGTAAAAATCACCTTTTCCATCCTCTCCTGGTTGGTACACATGTGGCATCATCAGTCTCAACATCCAAACCAATATGGGGTGAGGGATTGATCCTGCTATGGACGGGGCAACCACAGAACAAGTGGCTTTCCGATGAAAGGTAAAATAACAATAACGGCTAACAAACTCTTACAGTGTGCTTGCTATGTGCAGATATTATCCTAAGGGCTTGATGTTGATCAATTCATTAAAGTTGCATCAAAGTCCCATGAGGTGCATACTATTGCTACCAACCTCATTATGAAGTTGAAGATCCTGGGAGTCAGAAAGGTTGAGCAGTGCTCCCAATGTCGCACAGCTAGGAAGAAGCAGAGCAGCATCTGAGCCCAGGCCCTCTTGCTTTCAAAGCAGTGCTTTCACCCAATTCCCAGGACCCTAGCGATCCTGATGCACAAATGGTCTGTGCAGAGCTGAATAACTTGGGCTCTGCCCACCTTTGCAGCCTCCCCCCAGACAAGGCTCTCCATCTCCGCCCTCTTGACACAAGGGGCTGCTTTCAGATAGACTCTGGTGCTTGTCCTATTTCCTCTGCCACTCGGCCTTGCCCTGCAATTTTCTCCTCCGGGCCAAGGTAGCTCTTCCCTTAAGCTCTCAAGGAAGCCTTTTCTGACTACCCTCTTATCTATTCCCCAAGAAGTTCAAATCTCCTTTTATTACCAGCTTCATAATATACCATGTACCTCTCATTTAGGCTGGTATCGGTGTTCTAGGTTTGCCTTTATTCCTGTGGTTATTGGCTGTTTTTCTCTCTCAGTAAACCATAAGCTCAGTGACAGCAGGGACCATACTTACTTTTACTTATTGTTATACCTTGGCAGTGCCTGGCACTAAAATAGTCCCTATAAATGTTATATTTGGAGAATAAACAGATAATACACAGTCATTTCCACTTCAGCCGGTCATATACACTGCCCATAACTAGACTGATCCCTTTAGCAGAAATTTATAAGCAAATGGGTATTGGGGATTAATGCTATTTTTCCTGCTTTGGAACTGTAATCTTTACGGTCCCTGTGGGATTTCCCAGAGAGGGGGAAAAAGGAGTGTTTCCTCTCCCTGAGTCCCTTTATAAGTCTTCTACAAAACGAACTCACACTCCAGTAGTGTCTGACCTGGGAAGGCACACTGGGTGCTTCCCTGAAAGCTGAGCGAGGAAGAAGCCAGGGCCAAACCCAGTGTCATTCACGGTGGAGGGTGGAGCCAGCCTCCTCCCTGAGCCCAGGCAAAGATGGGCCGGTGTCTGCCTGTGCGAGTGCTTCTGCTGCTCTGGGATCTTTTACACCATCATCCAAAGCTGCACAGGATTAGCATCTTACTGGACTGAAAAACCTACAAGTGGAGAAGACTGAAGATAGACACTAAATTTAATTAAGTGCTCAGTATCTTTCAAGTGTTTTTCACAATTTTTAAAAAATTCAATATTCACATCTGTCTGAAGTGGCTAAGATCATCTTCCTCTTACAGATGAGAAACTGAATAACCTAAGTCGTGTGGCTGGTAAATCACGGCAGGTACATCAGGATTCAAACTCAGGTCTGGATGGTTCCAAATCCCATGTTCTCTCCACCTCAGAACAACACCTTCAACCTGGTTCCTAAATTTACCCAAAGAGAAGACTCTTACTGTGCTGGGATATGAGGAATCAAATGTCGAAGGGACCGCCTTAAAAAAATTTAAAGCAACTTTCTGGTCTCATTAATAAATTCATTTTAAGAGGCCATTTTCAGATGCCGTGAAGAGATATTTTTACCTATTTTTTAAAAACATTCCTTTTATCTTGAAATTTTTTAAATTAGTAATCACTGAATAAGGAGACAGATGGTCTAATCATTAAAGATTCTTTTTGGAGACGAAGAGAAAAATAAATAAATAAATAAATAAATAAATAAATAAATAAATAAAGAACTCTCTCTTCAGCTAAGATGATGATAAGTAGTTCCCATCTAACTCCTTGTTAATGGGAGGAAGGAAACAAAGAGAAGAAAAAAGTAAATAAAATCCTTTGGGATTTGGCAACAGAGTCTCTGAGAGAGAATATTCCAGAAAATAGTGAAGAGAAAGAAGTAATTGAAACTGAAAAGGTGCTGGGTCCCTATGTTATGAGAGCAATCTCTGGCCTGAGTGGAGCTCTAAATAGAATCTCAAGTAGTGGATAGAAATTGGAGGGTCTGTGCTACCAGAGCGCAGGGGTTTCCGGCTGCCTGGCTTCTGAAACGGAGTCCCTGAGAACAGGTCTCCAAGGGACTGTGGGCTTTCCCTACTATCAACACTTTTGAGTTTTTCCACTCCTAAAAGGAAGCACAGCCTACCCTGAAAGCCACCTGGTTAGATGCCTAAATGTCCCCTGGATAGATCGCCCTCAATCCACCTTGCCTTTTCTATAACAGGAAACCGAAAGAGAGAAAGAAGACTGATGCACCAAGCCCAGCACATCTCATCATTCTGGCCTTGGGATGACAGATGAATAGGTCTGTGCTGCTTGTTATACTTAGTTCAGCCTAAGTATAACTGGGGAGAGATGCAAGCAGATAACTAATTAATTCTAGGCCAACCATCCCTCACAAGATCTAGGACAGTCTACCCTCTGCAAGGCTTTTACTTCCACTTTACTCATGGTCCTCTCTGTTAACCAAATACGAAGGCAATGTTTATCTTTGCATTTGAGAAGGTCTGGGCACAGAATGGATCCCTCTAGATATGTATTCAGTGTAGGCTACACTCTCAACAAAAGTTTGTGCTCACTTAGCACCACTTACCTAAGAGTCCTGAAGAATGAAAAGCCACCCAGATTCGATTTGGAATGACTACTAGTATCGATCGCTCTCTCTGAAGACAAATGTCTAAAATATGGAGCGGACACAATTATGAGGGCAACTGACTAAGGAATCAAACGAGCAGATCTGCAAAGGAAAGATTCTTTTTCCAAAGACAGCCTCATTTAGAATTAAATTTGATACTGAAATTCTAATAGGAACTTGCTTCCATTTTGGTTACATGACTTGGCAGTGGATGCAGTTCTCCCTCAGAGAAGTCTATATAAAGTTGAGTGAATGTAACTTTTCACACGCAAATATTACAGCTGCAGGGAAATTCTGGCACTTTTGTGCAGTGCCAGGAGCTAGACATTTATGCTAGAGTTCATGGGAAACGTTTTGTTCTTCCTCCCCGGCGCTTCCGGGAGCAAGGGCCATCTTAGAAGACACAACCATGCATTAGTAATGCTCTGCCTGGGTGAGGCCGGTGAGCAAGGCCCTCCGAAAGCAGTCAGAAGTAAGTGGACAGTGAGCCCTCAGAGCTTGAATACCTCAAGAATACCTCAACACAGGCTTCCTTCACTCCGTGGCCTGTAGAGAAACTCCCATGTGGGATCAGCGAAGGAATGTATTGGGATACCTTCAAGCTGGGCTGACGTTTTAATGAATGCCTACAAGGAAACATCTGGTGATAATGAAACCTCCTTGTCAGAAACTCTTCAGCTGTCCCTTGCACCTCGCCTTGGCCTTCTCCATTCAGTTTAATTGTCTTTCTCGGCTCCCTCCACCAAGTTTTATTTGTTATTTTTGTGTTTTCTTGGTAGGTGGGAAGCGGAGGTGGAAACAGTAGAAACACAAGGGAAAAGACCAAGTGGAAAATTTACCTTTAAATTACCATAATACTAGATGATAAATGAGTTTATGTAAAAAGATGCCTACCCTAGAAACGGTGACATTTTTGCATTGCACAATTAGTTTGTGCAGTGTGTGTATGTGTGGTCCTGGGCCCCTCCGAAGTGCACGGGCGGTATTTTTTTATAAATGTCAGTTTTACTTCTCTCTCTACTGCGGACTCGTAGGCTTTTTGGGACCGGGTGCAAACTTGCAGAAAAATAAACTGGACAGACACAAGTGAGGCTACTTAATGCCTAGCAAACCAGCAGAACTGGTGTCTCCAAGCACTAGAGGATTTCGACTGTATGTGGATTTAGAGGATTCAAAATTAGGTCCTAATAGCCTCCCCTGGGTGTGCCTTAACGGCAGTGCGGCCACGTTCACTGTTCTTGTCAGCCTCTGTGTGATTCTTCTTTTCTCAATGCCTGGCCTCATGGTCTTAGACTACTCATTAGGACTAACTCAGACTGCATATTTTCATTGGGAAATACTTTATGTGGTAGGAAAAAAAAAATTAAGACCCCCATCATCAAGGCTTAACCGAAAGGTTCCACAGGCCATGGAAAAATTTGCCTCAGAAGCTCTAGTAGAATGTAGCCAAGATCAACTGAAAACGTCTTCAGTCACCCATATGGGGAGAGCAACTAATTCCAGGAGCATGCCCAGAAGGAGAAAACAGAGATGGTCTTACTTACATCAGTCCTTTCACAATCAACACGCAGTCACATCCTTCCTCAGTGGCTCAAGGAGGCCATGGGGTACCAGCACCTTTATCCCCTGGTGCCTGAGGTGTGCCTTGGGAGGCAGAATGGAGCCAGGGCAACAGAAGGCCATGACCTGAGAAATACGTGCTGCTCTCCTTGTGGCTTTGTGATAAAACACGGTTGGTAGTCAGTCTCTGGGGCCAACAGCACCAAACCTTCCCCAGACATTCCCTCCCTGTGAAAGTCTTTTCGCGAATTCTTTGAAAGGTACAAATTTTTATTTGTTATGAATTCAAAGTTAGTTGGTAGGTCACAGATTTCCATTTAGCCTATTACAGAAGGATTCCTAGAGGAAACTATTATAATTCTTTGTTCTTAAACAAATAAAGTGTGTTCTTTATCTCCCAGGAAGCTGATAATATGATAGGTGCAGCTTTAAGGACTAATTACACTAAAGAGCAGGGCATAACTCAAAAGAGAAACTACATCTATTATGTAGAATTCCCTAAAGAAGCATTAGAAATTTTACATGCATTGATTGCTAGTTAGCATTAGAAAGACGTTTATGAGTTGACTCCACCAAAGCCACAACTATTTGCATTAGCAAGCAGGCAACATAAGCTTAACTGATAAGAATTCAGGGATATAATGCAATTAATACAGTTATGTCTGTTAATTAGTGTTTTCCAACTGTCAACGAAGATGCCTTTTAGGAACCAAACTTATTTTACTGATTAAAAATTAGAATCCATCTTATAAAACTGAGATGGACCTTCCTTTGATCTAATTAAAGGAAGAGTTTGTATACTCAAAACTTGTGCCTCCCTGACACAAATTAACATATTCGTAAATGAGATAGGTGGATATTTTGCAATTAACATGGGACAATGAGAATAAAGTCTAATTAGTAAACATGCTTTCTTTATTAACTTGCGGGTCAAGCTCTGATTTATTATAAACCAATAGTGATAGAACAGAGTAATTTTTTTTTTCAAAGAAAATTTATTGGCTCTGAAATTCAGTGACACTCTATCACAGAAATGTGACTTTTGTTTCTTCATTTCCAGACACCTGTTAGCTCATAACCAGAAGTATACACAAACTGCTGTTTTTTATGCCCAACTGGAGAATTTCAGCCTGGAGCAGGTTTATGGGTTTCCTGAAAGAGTCCATTTTTAAACTTATAACCCTAAAGGCATTTTTACACTGCCGTAGACACCAAAGGCTTTCCTAATCCTCTAGTGGATCTGCTTCTTTCAGTGTTGTGCCTCTGCAGTCCTCATTGGATGAACTTCTTGGTTAGATCTTTAACCTAAAAGAAGCAGCCTTAACTAGAATATGCACCAGGTATAAATGTCTACCTTCCAAACCAGGCTGCTGATTAGAAACGTATAGTGGTTGCTTAATTTATTAATTTGGTCCAAATCATTCCTAGGATATGCTGCCTTCAATCTCATCCCTCAGCACCCTGGCCCCACACCTCATCTTTTCTGGTCTTTCTAGGCTTCCAATGTGCAGCCCACAGAAGTCAGTGCACAGAGAAGTATATGCACTTGACTCCATCCCTTAGAGCATCTCCCACCTTGGCTGGATGCCAAGCCAGAGCATCCAGTTCAGCTTGAGGTTAATGTCCCAAATCCAGAAAGAGTTTGGTCTAAGCCCGCCAAGATCAGCCTGGGCATTGACGGTCTCTTACGGGTGCTATAAATCAGAGGAAACCCAAATCACAGAAGATATAGATACATGCCAAATTGCTGTTTAGTACTAGTAATGGAGCAAATTCTTGATTTTTATTTGCTTCACACCAAGGCACCATTACTCATCACCACATTCTCTGCACTGGAATGCTTCCTTTTCCCTACCATTCTTTTCTAAAAGCGTCTCTTTCTTCTTTCTTACTTCTCTGGCTTCCTATCCCAGATCATCTCTACCACGCCACTTCTTTGTTGTCCCTGATTGCTTGCTAAGATTATCTTCACGAGACTGTAGAGATAAGAAATTTGGCACCTGAAGGTTCGATCCCCTACCAGCTGTGTGATCCTAGAGAGATGCCTGTGTTTCTGTGTGCCTGTTGCTTCGTCTGTACAATGAGGATGACAATGACACCTTGGTACCTCTTTCAGTAAAATGATACATTTAAGAAATGTAATGGAATATATGGAAGATTATTAAGTACTTTATTCATGTTAGCTATTGATATTGTTGTTTGAAATATTCAAAGGGCCTAGCATAGCATTTGACACCTGTTCATTTCTCAATAAATCACTTTTATTAACGAACATCTAGGTCGACAGAACCTAGGTACCTTGGGGTAGAAAGAACAACACATCCAATTAATCAGACGAGTGTCACTGAGTATTTATTAATACCCTGTGCTGAAGTTTGGAGTAGAAGTGTCTTTTTTGAGTCATTTGTCTGGATCAGGGGCAGCATAGCAGCTATGGCGCCAGCTAGAGCTGCCAACCTGAAGGGACACGACACATTGGTAAGGTTGCTCAGTGAGTAAGTCGGTTAGCCACATTCTTCTAGAACATGAGCTTAGTTCATGAGGAGAATAGCTTTAAGAACAGACATTTTCATACCACAATTTAATTTCCCTACTAACTAAGAAAAATCTATGTCTGCTGAAGTTGTCTGCTGCCGATCAGAATATTCTTTTGAAAATATTTCAGGACAGGGGTCAGGATAATGTCATACCAAGTTTCCAACCTCTTAACAGACATGAAATATTCATAGATTTCTATTCAGATGTGCTCCTTCCATGGCCTCAACCTTCCTCTTTACATTCCAAATTCAACATGAAAGTTTATCTTTAGGTAGCCAACCTTTTTTCAGTGATAAAGGTCAATTATGACCTTGCTTTACTGACAGTTATCACGGCTATCCAGGATCCGCGTAATATATCCAGTTATACTGCACTATGAATAAATGTGGCTAAAAAAAAAAATCACACGGGTAAAATTTATATGCAAATAAGAAGAAAAGCATCAACTTTTCCCTCCTGTTACCTTTATTTATTTGAACAAATGTCATGAGAAAAAGAGTCTTAGACTTAATCTCCCTCAATCAATGTCAGCCACATTACTACTTAATGGGAGTTTATACTGCATAATATTATTTTCTTTGTATGAACCATTTTCTGACACCTTACATTTAGTTAAATGATTTATCCATGTACATTTTACATGAGGATAAATATGAGAAATGGTTTCTGCTTATATTGAGTGGGAGAAGGAAGCAACTCTAAAATACAAAGTCAATTGGCTCAGCCACTCAGGCCCTGATGTCAACAGAAGTTACATGTGTGTACAAGGAAAATCTATCTGAATAGCAGTAGTGACATGAGCAGTAATATATATTTTTATTTTTTTTCCCTGGGAGCTAACCATGCCCTCACCCCCACAATGAATGCTTATTTGTCAGTAAGCACTAGCTCCGGTTGTTATGTATACCATCATGTAGACACTTAGCCCTGCCTATTTGTAAGTGCTAATTCCCTGCAAAACTTACTGTCTGTTGTGAAATTTATGATGAGGAAGGTGGGTTAGTTGGTAAGTTATAGAATAATGCTCGTTGTCCAAAAACAATTTTGCTGCCAGTGCATAGCTTATACTTTCATAAATTTAGAGCAAGTTCTGTGATTTCTTTTTTAGGTCACTAACTGAACACCCACCTACTTTGAGTTTAGATTTACAAAAATGATGATCCCCCAGGAAAAAGGCATGACCCAAGGATTTTTCAGATTCTGTGATCTGAAGTTTACTCTTTAGAGAAGGTTTTTTTTTTTTTTTTTTTTTTAACCCCCGGCTGGATAAAATCCCATCGGTCTTGGTTGATTTTCATTGTTTTTATAACTTTTTCTGTTCTTGCCTTTTTTAATTAAAAAAATTAAAGGTATTCATTTGAAGGAAAGTAGCAGCTCTTTCCAAATTAAGCTTCTCTATGCTATAGTGAGAGGAAAACACAATCCAAACAACATCAAAAAGATGTTCAGCCAATTCCAGTCTCATCCCCTCGGTCGCATTTCTTCCTCGTGATTTCTGGTGGAGTTTCAGACTGCTTCCCTTTTTCTGGCACACAATCAACTGGAACGAGTCAAGATGAAGTAAGGCCTAACATCGACACAAACTTGACCAAGCAAAAGTATATTTGGAAAGGGATATATAAGTCTCTTTTTAAAACAAAAAACCCTTATTTATAGCTTTTTCTTATTTAAATAATATGCCTTCAGTGCACCCTGCAAAGCACAACAGAAGTGCCAATTATACTGTGAAGGCTTTTGCTCTCCATCCAGGCAGAATTAATTGTTCTTTGCACCAGGATCCTTGCAACAGGGTTCTTGTACCTCTGGTTGCCACTTGCTTCATTCTGCCTTGATCTAGAATTGATTGTTCACAACATGTCCCACTCCTACCCTGTGCCATAAGCTCCTCAGTGGCAGACTCTATGTATCCATTAGTGTTAAGCCTCCACTCAACTGCTGAGGCAACCCTGGCCTCTTCTAGGAGACCTCTCACCTGTTTATTGTGTTTCTCTGTCTTCTACTAGAATTTAGATCTTTGAAGAAAGTGGAGGATATATTTTATTTTAGTCATCTGTTGGTTCCTCGGCTTCATATCACCCCAGGGACAGAGTAAATGTTTGCTGAATGAATGAGTAAACAATTAAATAATATCTACCAACATTTTGCAAAACCTCCAAGGGCACCCCATAGCATTAGTACGCCGTATGTCCCCAGCCCAAGCCCAAGATGTAAACCAGCAGCCCAACAGAAGAGGGGGTAGACCAGAGGCTTTCATCACAAGCCTGGTGGTTCCTCCATTGCTTCTCCTTCAGTGGCAGTCAGAAAAGTCACAGTAGGTTTAACTTGGTCGCCTAAAACACCCTGAGGCAAGAGCCACACAAAGAGGATAGCCCAGCATCTTGTAAGACGGGCCCTCCCTGGACAAGCTCTCTTGGGTCTGCATTTGCAAACTGTCTGTCCCTGAAACTACCAGGTCAGGCTGCCTTCAATGGCACTGTCCCTTCATCTGGGAAGGCAACACACTTGCATAGAGCTGCCGCCTCTCCAGCAGGAGCTTCAGCCATTGCACCTGGAACCCTGGCTCCGGAGCAGGCCTTTGATCCTTCCTGGGCACCTCTACCACATTGGCCCAGTGCACCACTCAATGCAAGGCCTCCCACCTTCTCTGGAGGCGGAAGTCCCTCCCTCTTCCACCCCTGCTCTGCTCTGTGGCAGTAACGCATGCTTAGGAATAAAATCAGCTGTGTTGTTCTGCTGTTGGAAATTCAAGAGTCATTTTCTAAAGGATGCAAACAGACAGCAGACTGGAACCGTGTGAGTCTGCAAAGCCATCCACTCATTTCATGGTGCAGCAGCATTTCCGAGGAAGCCAAGCCAGCTCTATAACCTCCCAGCTGAAGAAACCAGGTAGCAGAGAGTTAAAACACTTGCTCATTGGTTTTCCCAGATCCTATTTTAATTTGCTCCCTCTTTTTGGACAGCTCTGTGAAGGCAGTCTGGTTCGCTGCCTCGCCATACTAATGAGACTCATCCATCTGCCTCTGTCATTGCCAGCCTCTCCTTTCTGCTGGAAGTCAGAGATGAACGCTCAGGACAGGTCCTTTCTAGGCTGCAGTACTTAATCATTTCTAAACACGCTAGATGGCCTCAGGCAGTGAAGGCAACAAGCATTTAACCCAGGCTTGGCAGCTCCAGCTTCCCACACTCTGCCTGTGAGCTCTGATAATGAAAAGTTGCTGCGCTTTTACTCTCCACTTAACCAGATGCTCTTTGCTTCTTGGGGCGAAAGGTTAAATAGATATAAGAACCCATGCTAGTTTTGAAGGCTTTTATTAGCAGTCCTTATAGTAGTGGGAGAAGGGGATGCTGTTGTTCCTGATCCATTTGTCCCTTGGGATTCATATTTAGGCAGGCGTCCTTGCTCTTTACTAAGGGAACCATGGCTTCACCCAACCGTGCCTTTGTTGTTGTTTTGCTGCACAAGAGTTAACACAGGCAGGTTGGAGCACTGCCATTGGACTAGTTAATGCTCAGTTTTTATGGACAGAACCGACCGATGGGACCCTCGTATCAACGTTGCTTAACTGTGGCAACACCTTTATTAACAATGTAGATAAAACATTTTTTTTTTCCCAGAGTGGCTAGGGTCTCTGATTTATTTTTCCACTCCATCTACTGCTCCATATGTCTGTGGAATCTGCCTTTTTCCCAGAGCTCATGTTAGTATAAAGCAATTGTCTGGGATGTGTAAGAATTAAGTATCCCATCATTCAGGCTAGACATGCAATTAGAAGAGTTGCACTAATTTCCACTGCTGAGACCCTGTCACTTTAATTTATCCTTACTTTCCTGCATTTAGGCCTTCTCTGGTTGGAGGCCAAGGATTTTATATAGTTTCAGTCAATGGTGCTTTGATGTAGGAACTAGAGTATGTATAAAGTTTGGGGAAAAAAAGAACTAGGGGTTTACCTAGAACTGGCTGGAAGCAACAAAAACCTTATATAAAGAAACATGCCTTCCCTGTGAGTCTACCATGCTAGCAGAATAATGGGGAAGACAGGTTTTAAACCCAGAGAGGCTCACTGAATTATGGTATCAATACACAAGCATTTTTTATGATCTTTTCTCTCTGATATTATTTATAAAAAATTATTTTTTTGCTGATCAATATAGAAAAAGATTACTTTTTTTCTAATAGCTTAGACTATCATTTTAAAAGAAGAGTGAAATTTAATTATTGAATTTTTTTGCTGTATGCACTGTGTGACCAGATTGTCCAACTAATTTTATAGCCACCATCAGAATCTTTTTTATATAAGTTTCAGATGAACATAACTCGAAAATGCACAGAATGTTCCCATGAACAGGTAAAAAGTATCTATTCCTAAACATTTCCCTATAAAGACATGATCAATTCTACGTGGGCCAATTATCAGGCTTACTAGTGCCTTCCGTGCTTTAAACCAGCTCCTGATAAATGAAAAACTCCCAGAGCCCAAGCTAATTTCACTCTCAGCTCAGGATAGTAGAATTCACACTTGAAACAGCTCTGAAATCAGGAGTCCAAAAACTTGTCATGATTTTGAAATAAAGACATGAAAAAGTTCAATTTAAAGCAATTTTGCGTTCAGATAAGTATTAGAAAATTTCTGCAGATGATTGTTTCCCTCAACCTAGCTTTAAACGATTAAAATACATACATGTCCTGATTTTTGAAATGGAGACTCCAACATAAAAGCTAGAGCCCAGGTCCCTCTCTTACTCACGTGATTGGATTCCATGACCTTCAATGTAACTTTCAGCTCTGAGAATATAATATCTGTCTCCCTCAACTTCTGGTCCTCATTTTTTTTTCTCTCTAATAAAGTGAGTAACAATAGCTATGCCAGCAGATTTTGGTCAAAATAAATCCAGATTAATCACTTGTACTGTGTCTTTCATAGAACTCTAACCACCTTATAAGACACATATTCATGCTAATAAATTAGTCTTCCAAGCATTTAAAGGCAAATAAGCAATAAGAAAATATTTAAACTTTACATAGTAATGGAGTAAAACTTCGGGACCCTGACCATCAGCACACTTATTAAATAGAAAATCTCAGTATAAACTTCATTTCAGACTCTTAAATTTTAGTCCTTCCTAAAGGGCCAAGAGTCCATTGATGTTTAGAACAGAGGAAGTAACCTGAAAAACCTACCAATGTATCTGGAGGATATAAAATAAAAGATATATCAAAGTTTTTTAAAGCATTTACAGAAACTTTTTATAATATTTTATTGGTTTTTGCTACTCAATTTCATGCTAAATATGATTATTTCAATATTTTAAACCAATTTTTATATATGATATAAATTTCAGAATTATTATATGTGTGTGTCTGTCATTGTGTGTGGCATGAACATCACAAATACATTAGTAGTCTAAAAGCAGATATTCCTACTTTAAGAAAAACAAGACAGGAAACACATATCTGGAAACATAGTTATTGAAGCTTTATCAATTCATCATTATTCTTGGAATATCTGTAATTATGCGATCATATTCTAAGAGTGGGCTTTAATGGACTAAAATCAGCTTAATTGATAAGCAGAAAGTCTTCACCTATGCCCCAATAATAATATTTACAGATAAATGTTTCCTCAACAGCAAAATTTACTTAACGTGTCTGGAGGAGAAACACACAACTTTGGTTGGGAGTAACCATCACTGAAGATGAAATAAGCAATCAGAAATCCAGATGCTTTTATTTTTAGTAGTACCGGATATAAATTACTTTAGAAGTAAAATACTTGGAAATATAAAACATAAATGACACACAAAAAATAATTGTTTCTAAAGAGGATGTTACTCAAAGTTTTCCTATAAGGCATTTGCAGCTCTTAAAAATCAATGGACTAATTAAAAATGGGGAAATATGGTAGCAAAAGGAAATAAAAAGACTGGATGTGGAAAATATTAGACATCCCTGAATAATCTGAGAATTATTGAAGAGCCTCAAAAAAATGAAAGAGAAGAAAAAAAGCATTTTCTTGGATCTCAAGAAAAAGCCTTTTTTTCATTTTGAAAGAAAACGTAAGGCTGAATCCCTATCTTCTCTTGATTATTTTGAGTCCTGTTTGCCTTTGCCTCAAACTTGGCTCTTAGGATTATTAGATAAACAGAGTGTGTGGACTTAAACGTGCTTGTGCCATTCTCAATGCCTCAGCCACAAGGCAGGGTTACAGGGACCTTCATTTTATAACAAAGTCCTTCAGGTGCCTTCAATAATTAAATCCGAAGGGGGCCTGCATCTTACCTAATTCAGTATAAGCAATTTGAGGGAGAGGGTAGTACGTGGATAACACATTTGCTCCTTTATATCTTCAGTCACCAACGTGGATGTATTAGTTCTGCTCTACTCTCTCCTTGGGCATCTTCTTACATTAAAATCCACCCTGGTTGTATAAATGGACTGGAAGGGGTGGTGAGAAGTCATCTTAGACAGTCAGTCAGTCAGCCAGTCAGTTAACAAATGTTTATCGAATGTCACAGGGTATATATACAGCTTGGTACTGAGCAGAAGTCTATCTTCCTGCCTTGAGGCAGGTCTGCACATCCAGTATGGCAGACACATAAGGTTCAATTGGCACTGTCTTCTGATTTGACTTATTCAATAGCTTGTTAGTGTCTAATGGACTAAACAAATGTCTCAGAGCCATATAACATGACTCTGTACGCAGTATGTATATATGTGTATTCTATATGTTTGTATGTATAGATAGATACATAAAACTTGGCATCTCTTCCAGGAGATATGCCAAGATATATTCACAGCTTTATATACACATGTAATTCATGTCTTTCTGTACATATGGCAGTCAGGGGAATATATCTAATCAGTAGAACATGTTTTATTCCAGATGTTTTTTATCATATTTTCTCACTATCACTAATAAAAAATCACCATAGTTGTTCTACTTGGACAGTTTGATTGGTCTTTAATCCCAAATCTCATTGAAAGAAGGAACACAAAGCATTTTATGTTCTCCAGAATGCGACAAAAATGTTGGCATATCAGCCACTTGTGAGGCATTGTAGACAGAAAGTCCATCTGAACTCAAAGCAAGCTATAAACTAATCTGAGAGGCTTTATTTTTGATGATTTGCACATCTATCTTCTAGATTTACCTTTCAATATTCACCTTTGCCTAGCTGTTCAATGCTATATCTTCTCATGCCTTCCATATAAAGGCTGAAAGTCTTATCCTGTCTTGGGAACACATAGACTGAATTCTGATCTTCCTCTTAATTCTCCTTCACTGGGTCTTTCTATCCATTCAGTCTTAGCCTCATCATAATACTCAGTGACTGCATATATATAAATATATGTCCCTCTTTCACCAACAGCCATGTGGTCCCCAAATTCTCCTAGAAGTATCTCCGAAAAGTTACCCTGTGTACTAACACGTTACTTCCAAATGAGGGCTTCCCATAGTTGGGTTTCTATTACTCTATCCCTATTCCTAGGGATTTCTCCACTTTTATTCTTTTACCCAATAGCAGTCTACAATGACCATAAAAATTCACTATCTTTAACAGCTTCGGGTTTGAACCTTTTCTTTGACTACTTCATTCTACTTGAAGCCATCTGACAAGCTCAGTTTCGCATCCAAAGCTCTCACACCAGTTAGACTGCTCTCCCTACTCTCTCGGCCACAGCCTTGTAAAACATTCATTCTCTGCACTTTTGTTCACACTCCACACCTCACTCCTCCCTTTCTTATTCTTCATGCAGACAACCTCATCATCCAGGTAAGGAAAATGAGGGCTCTTGTGCGTCTTAAGTGTTCATCTAACAATTCCTGTTCTCTAGTGACACTCATGTTGTCTTTAAGTGCTTCTTTTAAGATACAAAGCAGAAATTAAAAATGAAAGCTAATCTCCTGGGGTTAACATTGAGGGAAAAGAAGAGTGTGGTACATTGTACAGGCTCCTATAGACATCTCAAAGAGAGCGATGATGCTATAGATTCTGGTTTTATTTTAACTTAGGTTGAAACACAACTGCTCACAAATGTTAAAGTATCATGCTGATAATTAACTGAGTGCCATGGTGACAGAAAGTTGCTATTTGAAGGCTACTATAAAATAATGATCCATGCTTATGAAGGAAGCAGGTTTTTCTGATTCATGTTAGACAAACTGTGCTATTTGGATATAATTCATACTGACTGAGCAAGGACAGAACTGAAAACTGTTGCTTAAAAGAACCACCTGAAAACATGTAATTAGATAATCTATGTGACAACAGGAACTAGCCCAGGCTAGTCAGAGAAACTGAGTTTGAATTCTGCCTCCAATATTTACTACTTCTGTACTCCTGGTTAGACAAGTGATTTCATCTCTGTCTCCCTAATCTCCAGTTCCTTATATAATGAAAGGACTTAATAACTGGACACTAAACAGTAATGTATTTAAAACATCCATCAGAGTGTCTGATTCAAAGAAAGCACTGAATAAGCAGTGACTCTTTTTTTTAATTTAAATTCAATTAACCAACATATAAGTACATCATTAGTTTCAGATGTAGAGTTCAGTAATCCATCAGTTGCATATAACACCCAGTGCTCATCACATCACGTGCCCTCCTTAATGCCCATCATCCAGTTATCCCATCCCCCATCCCCCCACCCACCTCCCTTCCAGCAACCCTTACTTTGTTTCCTAGGTTAAGAGTCTCTCATGGTTTATCTTCTTTTCTGATTTTTTCTCATTCAGTTTTCCCTCCCTTCCCCCATGGTCCTCTGTGCTATCTCTTATAGTCACATATGATTGAAACCATATGATAACTGTCTTTCTCTGATTGACTTATTTCGCTCAGCAAAATACCCTCCAGTTCCATCCACATGGATGTAAATAGCTAATATTTCATCCCTTTTGATGTCTGTGTACTAACTGTGAAATATAAATATATATATATATATATATATATTTCACATTTCTTTATCCATTCATCTGTTGATGGGCATCCGGACCCTTTCCATAGTCTGGCTATTGTGGACATTGCTGCACCCCAACACTGGGGTGCAGGTGTCCCTGCAGATCACTACATTTGTATCTTTGGGGTAAATACCTAGTAGAATAAGAAGTAAATCTTAAAGAAAAACAATAATGTTTGCAAATTGAAAGAGAAATTATTTTTTCCTTTCTCTGAGAGTTTATGAGTGAAGGGAGTTGGACTGAATTCATTTAAAATGAAGAAGTAGAAAAATACTTCTTTGAAATTGTGGCAACATCATTGTCAGTACCATACTCTAAAGGGGAAGGATATTGTCTGCCTCCTCAAGAAGAACAAAGCAAAGAATCTGGAGAAGCAACCTAAACTTCTTTAGCTGATTGGTGGTGTAGGGTTGAAAATTAAGACCTTTCTAAAATTAATTTTTGCAAGCTAAGTGGGTAATTCAAGGTGGATGAAACCAAGACAAATCAGTGCCAATGCTAAGAGAAATGTGTTTGGGCCCTTAACCCCTAGCTCACCTCAAATACAGTGCTGTCAAAGACTGAGAAACATGTTATCTCTAAGTTAAGGTGAGATTGGTGAGTGTAAAAAAAAAAAAAAATTCTGTCAAGGACTGCATATAAGAAGAGAAGAAGGATTCATCAATAATGAAAAGGGTAATGATTAGGGAGAAAGATTTCAAAGTTAGATCTAAGAGTTTCCTTTAAAAGTTGACATTGAGGTTTTATTATTAAATGTAGTGACTGATAAATATGCTAAAATTCCACCATTTTAGGTGATCCCTGGGTGGCTCAACGGTTTAGCGCCTCCCTTCGGCTCAGGGCATGATCCTGGAGACCCGGGATGGAGTCCCATATCGGGCTCCCTGCATGGAACCTGCTTCTCCCTCTGCCTCTCTCCCTCTCTCTCTCTCTCTCTCTCTCTCTGTGTGTGTCTCATGAATAAATAAATAAAATCTTAAAAAAATAAAATTCCACCATTTTAAAACATCTGTACTTGAATGACGAAGAATGGCCAATTGTATTTTAAAGTAGTCATCTTCTTTAAAAAGCTACAAAAGATGCTGTATAAATGATCAATGTTTAGAAAAAGTTGGGGGGAACAGAATACATGACCCCAAAATATGCCATTTTGGCAGATGGATTATTTTGAACTGAAGGCAATCAAGACCCAGAAGATTTTTTTTTTAATTTTTTTTTTTTTATTTATTCATGATAGGCACACAGTGAGAGAGAGAGAGGCAGAGACACAGGCAGAGGGAGAAGCAGGCTCCATGCACCGGGAGCCCGACGTGGGATTCGATCCCGGATCTCCAGGATCGCGCCCTGGGCCAAAGGCAGGCGCCAAACCGCTGCGCCACCCAGGGATCCCAAGACCCAGAAGATTTAAGAACAACTTTTACATCTCTCTTAACTACTTAAGAGAGTTTAGATAGGGTGAAGGGCCCAGAAAGAAAGCTATAACTAGAGAATTATTTGAATGACCTAGCTGTATGGCAGGGCAAACATCTAATTACCTGCTTTTCTTACAGTCCTGTGAATTATCCTCCTCCCCTTTGAAACCTCAGGGCCCTATCCCATTCCTTAGCTCAGGATGGCATATAAGCCTCAATTGCCTGATATATCCTTGGATCTCTAACAGGGCTCCTGTATGTACATAATTAAATTTGTTTCTCTCTTGTTACTCTGTTTCATATCAGTTTACCAACCAAAGAATCTAGAAGATTAAAGGAAAAAAATTTCCTCCCCAACAATTGTATTAGTGCATCTAAATCACTGCCCCTTTTTTAGTGAGGAAGCTGAACTTGAAAATTAAAGTGATGAAAGAGAAGCAATTGTAACAGTCCTGATTGATAACTGAAAACAAAAAAAGGAAGGAAAGTCTGTTAAAATACTTGATATTTGAAGTTCATCCACTGGACATAAATAACGATGTAACTACTTTGCAATTGCCCATTTGGTCTTACATTCCTGATTGAATCAATCTTGTTAGCTATAGAATAAGGTCTGTCAGGATTGACCATTGCATGTTTAGTTCCGCATTAAGATTCTGTTTCCCTATTTTAATATCTGTAAACTTAGATGTGTTTTGACATAGGTTTGGAATAGGTTCTGTATGTTGGTTTTACAACACCAAATTGCATCTTTGTGGTCTAGTAATTTATTTTGTGGCTTTACTTTTTATTATAGGACATTGCAAACAACACAAAAAAGAGGGTTAGTAAAATGAACTCACACGTCCCCATTACCCAGCTTTACAAATTTTTGATTTATCACTAAGTTTGCTCCATCTGCACTTCCAACAATCCCCACCTTCCCCTACCCTTAGATTACTTTGAAACAAATTACAAGCATCATATCTGTTCCTCTGAAAATATTTCAATAACAACATCTCCAAAAGAAAGGGAATCTTTTAAATACGCTATAATACCTATAACACATCTTAAAGAAATAAGCTTAACAATTTCTTCTTATCCTTTTCATAACCCCTACAGCAACTGATCCTGATCATAGGGGATGCCCAATCTAGGTCTGTTACCTTACTTTGACTGTATTATTTACCACTGCAGTAAATCTAGCAACCCTGCCCTCTATAATTTTCATACCCTGTCAACATCCGGATGGAGAGTTCTAGAAAAAAAAAAAAAAAAACTACCTTATCTATGCCTCTGTGGACCTATGACTGAAGAATTGAGGACACAGTCTCCCTTCCCAGCTGATCTGGCCAGACTGCATGAACGTATGGCCAGCTGAACATCCTTAGGTATGTTCCCAGTTTGGAGCTTGGTCTCCCCAATTTAGAGTAAATCAATACAAAGCATCAAATACAGTACTTTGTAGGGCAAAAAAAGTGCCCAGCAAATGTCATAAACTGATAATTTAGTGAGGCGATTTAAAATACCACTAAAAATATGCACTCTAAAGTCAGGCAAACTTGGTTTCAAATTCTGGCCCTATTATTTACTATCGTTTACTAAATGATCTTGGAAGCAGCTGCTTATAAATGGCTTTGGGGTATGGGGAACCCTGATCTGTAGTATTTGTCCATTTCCCTGGAGTAAATGATCCCATCTTGTTCAAGTGAAGTCACTGAACGTGGATCTGAGAAAAGACCAGCATGATTGGCCCTCCCAGGTGCATATCAGCCAACTCTAGCCACTACTGGATCTTGGGTAAATCATGCGAATTCTCTAATCCCCAGATTCATCAATTTTAAAATAGGAAAAATGAGAGTACTTGCTTCATTCTGTTATTGAGAGGATTCAATGAAATACTGCACACAAAGCTCTTATCACAGTGCCTAGAACTTATAATGCTTATTACACATTCCAACAATGTTAGTCTTTTCTATTATTAAGCAGTATGAAGACCAAATGTCATCTAAGATTCATTTTTTAAAAGTAATTCTTTTAAAGAACTTTGACTATCCCTATACATTTTTATTAAGTAGGACTCCTGAATGGTTATCTGCAATATTTCTAAACATTAGAACAAGAAAGTAACATAACACCATAGAATCACCCAGAGAGAGAATATGACTATATTCAGCATATTGGCATTAAAGACGAATTCAACCACAACAATTCATGGTTAAAGGGGATTTAAATCTCAGGGCAGAGCCACATTTCACTGTGATTTCTATGTCCTCAGCAATACTGTCTTTGATGCACTACAATTATTGTTTCTTTTCCTTCTTTGCTCTCAGCCATAGCTTGAATGTAGCAGCCCTGGTGGTACAACTAAGTAAAACACAACAATCTGTTCCAATTCGAAACCTCAAATTCTATATACGATTGTTATGACCAAAATGCCCAAATACGAGGTTCTGGATTCTGGAAAAGACTGACGTCAATCTTTTCAGGATACAAACTGACTTTGTTATAAGTCCATGAGGAAGTAAAACCTGCCTTTGTTAATTTTCCTTTAAAGCAGTGTCTCTAAAGGTGATGATTTTAGGTCCTTACTGTTCGCTGGAATCATCACTCTGATGGCTTATTCTCACCCAGCACTGACTCTTGGTCTTCCCTTTGCCCTAACCCAGGGTCTTTCTCTGCTTCCTGCCTCGCAGATAGTCCCCATTCTCGGAAGTTCCAGGAATGATCCCAGAAATGACCCAAGCACAGGATGAGCCCCATTCTGAACCCAGATCTCCAACGTGGCAGTTGGAGAAAAGGGCTCATACATCAAGACCGCTATGCAGTCTGCTTTTATTAGCTGTGCTGCAGAGTAGAGTCGAAAACCAGGACAATTTTATTTTATTTACTGATGGCACAATGTCAGTAGCTTAATCAATAGATACGGGCTTGAAAGAATGATGCCAACACCTTACCCGGGAGACTAAAGGTTTAAAAGAGAAGCACATTTTGTGAATTAAGAGAACTTATCAAATGCAGGTTAATCCTGACACACAGCCACTCTTTACAGGTAGGAGGAAAGTCTTAGAAACGCAACTCCCTTACGTGTTTCCCCTAGAGACTCTTCAGGCAATAAAATAATACCTTGTGAAAGGGGATTTCCTCTGGTCCCCTCAAGGAAAAAAATAATCCTTTCTGAAAATAGTTTCTCCTAACCACGGATGGTGTTATTTATGACGACTTAACCTACATAACAACATTCTCAAGTTGTTCCATAAAGAAAAAGTTCACCGGATAATGAAAAGGGCTCAAGAAACCCAAACCCCAAGAGGCCCTGGCGCGATGCCCTTTCCCTGCCACGTACAATCTCAGCTCCACCTTTCCAGTGACTTCCTCTTTTACTGCCTCCCCAGGACGCCCCCAAACCTCAGAAGGCTGTGAGGACTTTTCTAGGATGCCTCTAATTATGTTTTGAAGAAACAATTTGTGCGACTTGCTTTTGTTATTCCAGCTCTCTTTCTGTTGTCAAGGGAGAAAACGCATCCATCACTTTTATGACCACACAAAGCCAGCCAGGGTTCTCTGAAGCCCCCACAACCGTCAGTTAGCATTTTTAAAGTCAGATCTGAAAATCTGGCACCCAAATATCAATATTTGAACATTCTGTTTCCAGACTAGACATAAATCTTCCATAGCCATGCTCAGCAGTGAGCTAAGTCTTGGACTGCCTTTTTGGCAAGGAGAGAACATAATCAGGACACCTCAGCCCTACCCTAATTTTGCTTTATGCAGAGACAGATCCTCATTTGAAAGCACCTTGTGGGCAGAGGGCATGGGCCTTGCTCAGTGCTGAAACGTGCGTTTCCGTGCAGAGAAACAAAGGAGCGCGTTTTTACTCCCAAGCCCTTTGCTACTTAAATAAAGTTATTGGCTGCCTAATGAATGTTAGCTGCAGTACTCCCTGTGGTCAGCGGGGCTGTTGTTTAATGAATTGCTTAATGTGCTTGATTACTGTTACAATGTTGAATGAGGAAAAGGCAAGAGAGATTTGAAAGATTCACTGGAGGATATGATGAAAATGAATTGGATCAATAGGAACTTTTTGCTCATCTCTGAACGGCACATTATGGGCTGTATTGTTGGAGTCGGGGGATAATGCAATTTTGTGGCTTGTTGTCTTTTTATAATTCACAAATATAAATCTCCTTCGACAGTGAGTTTTAGGGCTGGCCTTCCCGGAGTTATAAATGATCCCCAGACTCTAGCCCTGGTTACTTACACGGACAGATAAATTAATTAGGAAAACTTTTATGCCAATTACTTTATGCCCTTGGCTTTCATATGTTTCTGAAGAGCAGCAGCTAATTAAAGATATGATTCATAATTACTGGTCGATCGAGTAGTTGAGTAATGGAATCAGGAACTGTTCCAAAGAAAATTATCCATCACATCATTACTAATTGTTACATAATACATAAGGATGTAGAATTCAAATAAAAAATTACTCACTTTGAAAGGTTCATTCAATTTTTTTTGAACTTAACAATTATAAACATGAAATGAGCTCTTGTGATGCCGAGTCATGTTGTAAGTTGTTTTCTCTTTCTTTTTTTAAGTAAATACTTCCACCAAATGAATTTAAGGAAAACAAAACAAAACAAAGGCCCAAGTGACTTCAAGGTTTAGTAATCAATGAGTTCTTTCTCTGCCCTATGAAAAGTTCAAGCTAGAGGAGGTAGGAATCAAAATGCCTTGTCCTTTCTTCTAGCCTCACCCATGAGATTTGCTGAAACCCAGCGGGACCTAATGGGAGGGGCTGTCAAGGACCACCCATTGGCTTGCCCTGGATTAGGGGAGTTCCCAGGCTCAGAAAGCCTAAGAAGGCTAATACTTGGAGAATACTGAAATTTCCCCCAAAAGAGCCAGTTGTCAAAGGTTGTGTATATCCCAGATCTATCCTAGATTAGGGTAATTATGGGTCTTTGAAGGGAACGCAGGACCAGAAAGGTGGGGATAATCTCACACAGAGAAGAGCTTTGTGGGGAAGGAGCCAGAGAAGGCCCCCAGCAAGGGGCCTAGGGGTGGCTTGCATCAGTGTGCAACTAGGGCCTGTGATCTGGGAGCACTCAACCAGCCAGGAGCTCCCCATTGACACAAATTCCCCTTCCACACACTCTAAAAATCACCCCCCTTGCTATCTCCCCTCCGGATCTCCCTGCCTTCCTCCTTCTTCCTGTCTAGTCCCCAACTTCAGCTCCAGTGATAAACCACAGCAGTGTGTTTAGTGAGGGAACAGACCTGGAGGAGAACAGACTAGGGAAAGAGTGCATTGAGGCCCCCTTCTCTCCCACACCCAGGCTCAGTTAGATGCAGTCTGGCTGAAGAGCCCCCCATCTCTGTCCCATCTCCTCCCCCAAATCCCCTGGCTTGGCCCCCTGATTAAATACCCAAGGCACAGCAGAAGGATACTCTCCTGGAAAACTATTGCCAAGCATTGTGCAGAGCCCTGGAGGGAAGGACAAGAGGGAGAGGCACCAGCATCAGGCCCCCCAGGCCTCCCAGAGCAGCAGTTCGAGAAGTGCTCTCATGCGGCCCTCAGGGATTCTGTTGGAGAAGGAGAGACAGAGTTCTTGGCTGCAAAAATCAGCCTTCAGATGTGAAGACTGTGCCGGCGAGACTGAATTCAGTTAAGTCAGAAGAGCCTTCACCTCTATTCTTGAAGTTTCCTTAAAAATGGATGATTTTAGTTTTCATTTGAATGGTGGATAAAACGTGGACCAAAGCGTGGGGGCAGCTGGTGCACGGTGCTGAAAGCCATCGATGGCTTAGACTGGGGACAGCCTGGGGCAGAGGAGAGGAGGAGAGTGAGCAGAAAGCAAGGAGCTGAGGAGAGTGAGCAGAAAGCAGAGGCCTCCACTGGGAAGTGCCCAGAGCCATAAGCATTCATAGCCCAAGCCAGCCAAGAGCTAGATGTGAGACAAAAGTCACTGGATGGCCAATTCTGGTGATTGGCAACCAAGGTGACCTGGGGCCAAGCTCCACAGAGAGAAGATGCAGACTGGGCAAGTGAGTGAATGCTCCCTGTGGGAAGGTGACTGTGGATTCTCTTTCTACAGAGAGGTGAGTGCAAATAAAGTGATGTTTTCAATCTTTAATGAGAAGAATATTTCACATTTTTCTTGAGGGAAGATCCCATTTGTCCTACAGGCAGGTTAAGAGTCCTTCAGTAGCTGGACACATAGACCCCAGGGCCATTTCACTAAAATCTCCTCCACGGAGACCAGGCCAATTACTTCGAAAGTAATTACCCCCTCATGAGGGCTAGCATTTCACTCTCGAAGAGAAGCAGCTCTCTGTTTTGAGATCGGAGATCTGACCAAGCAGCCTCAGTTGTCAGTTTCAAAGCATCCCATCTTGGCAAGAGCAGCAAGAATCAAGTGAAAAAGAAAAGAAAAGAAAAAGAAAAGAAAAGAAAAGAAAAGAAAAGAAAAGAAAAGAAAAGAAAAGAAAAGAAAAGGAAAAGAAAAGAAGAAAGAAAAGAAAAAAAAGAAAAGAAAAGAAAAGAAAGAAAAAGAAAAGAAAAAAAAGAAAAGAAAAGAAAAGAAAAGAAAAGAAAAGAAAAGAAAAGAAAAGAAAAGAAAAGAAAAGAAAAAAAGAAGAAAAAAGTAAGATTTCAGACACACCACCTGCTGAGCTTTCCCGATTTAACAAACTTATGTGAGGTCTGAAGGGAGCAAATGAGCGCTTTTCGGATATCAAATCAAGCCTTCATTCACTTGGTGAAGTTTCCAAAGGCTGATCTATTTCTAACGTGACCCCAAAGAACCTGAGGGGCACCTGCCTGGCCATTAAGGCAAATTTAACCAAATACAACCAGGCAATGAATGGTACAGCCTTCAAGAAATGGGATCATAAAGTTGATGTCTTCTGTTCTTGTACAACTCCTCAGTAGGATGTTGGCTTGGAAAACATAATTCCATGGACGTTAGAGAGTCTCAACTTTAACGCGGGACCCAAAACCCAGAAGTGCCCACCTCCAGACTCAGCCATTTTGAATAATGACAGAGGAAGTCACCTGAAATCACTGCCCCTTAAAATCAGTATGTGAGCTGGGAGGAAGGAACCTCGGAAAGTCTCTTGACTCAGCATCCTCCCCTCCTCCCTCCACCTCTCTTGTCTGGCAAAAGCTTTGACTATTAAGATAGATGGATATGCAGCAGATACATGAATTTAATTAGTATTCCCTCTACCCTACTCTATGTAAATGAGGAAAGTTGGTCCCAGATTGTGCTCTCTGAAGGAACAGATCCCCAGCTCACCAGTGATATGTACTCAAATAGTACACATGTGCATGGCTGAAAACTGAGTGGGAAGGGGCAATCTGTTGCCAGGATTTGTGCCCAGTACTCTCCTGGTTCCCATCTCCCAAGACCTCGGTTCTCCCACCAAGCTCAGATCAAAACCCCTATGGAGGGGGGTGCTCCACAGAACGGGGAAGAGAAACTGGTTTCAGTCCGCCCATGTCAGGGAAGGAAAGCCAGAGCCATCCCTGAAAGCCTGCACCAGGTTTCTCTCCTCACCTTTCACAGTAGAGTGGGACCCCTCCTCACCTTTCAGGCTGTTGACCTTTGACCTTTGACCTTTGACCCAGGCCCACGGCCCCAGTAGCTCAGGTTTTATATTCATCTTTCTGTTTGGCATTTGCAAATCCCTGAGTGAGAGGCCAGTCACTATAACAGGAAATATTGTCATGACTGCTTTAAGGACAATTTCTCCAAGAAAAATTATGTTAAGTTTGAGCTTGGCAAAATCTTGTTCTCTGCATTTTAAAAAATTGGCATTCTCTTTTGATGGACACTGAGAACTCAAGCCATGTTTCTAAGGCTCCCGATGGTGGCCACTCTCTCAGGAGTAATAATATTACATGACTCTGTGCCAACAAGGTAAATCACAGGGGAAGTCAGCTTGACAGTGTTAGAACCAGTGTCATTCAGTTGTCGACATTCGAGGCATGTCACGCAGGGCCTGACCACACAGCTGAAAGGCAGAAATGGTGGCTTTGCCCTTCTCTGCACCCATCTCGTTGTGCGCTCTAAAGATAGTTCTTTCACTCTTTCTATTGTGGTATGCTCAAATGCAAAAGAGTTACCAGTATTTATTGGAATTACTGTTTAGCACTCTCTTCTTTAAATAGTTTTCTGACTCAGAAAGTCTTGTGTAGATTGTTATTTTGAGCCAGAGTCTCCCAATGTGGAAATTCTTTAGGATTGCATTAGGTTCTTTGGAGAAATGAACTAACTCTTTCAGGCCTGTAGTGTAGCATCTCAGCACTCCTTGTGTACAATGAATAAATGCATTATAAAACTTGAGTAGTTTTGACTATTAACCAGAAGAGTCATTTCTCCTCTGACCACGGAATCTGTGAGAACTCTGTCCTTGGCTGCAAGCCATCCAGCATACGGTCACAAGCAACAAAGACACAGAAGTATGAAAGAATTGCAAGGAATTGGAGAGAACTTCCGGTGATGGAAGCTGGTGCCTGCTTGACTCTCTGAATTCTCTAAATTAACTCTGGACTCTCTGAATCCATTTCATTGTAATCGTGGCAGGAAGGTGTGTGTGCCATCAAAGGGCAATTTTTTTCTTTTAATGTCACTTTTCAGCAGAAAATGTTCATCATTCAAGGGCTCCCTTTTAAAGGGCTAACCTTTATGAAATCTCAAACTTGGCTGAGAAGAAAAGCTTAACGTTCACAGGACTTTGGAAAGTTCCTTTTCTATGGGCATGGGGAGTGCTCTATCAGAGAATACAGTCAGACCTTAAATAGAATCTCGATGTTGACAACTTCCAAATTTATATCTCCAACCTAGACTTCTTTCCTGAACTCTGGACTCACATATCATACGGTGGATTCGACATCTTCACTTAGATTTCTGGGAACACTCCAAATTTAAAATATCTAAAACTAAATTTCTGATATTACCCTTTCTCAAGCTGTTTTGCCCCTGCCTTTTCCCATCTCAGTAAATGGAGAATCTATCTAGTTAGGCCAGAACCCTGGAGCCATGCTTGACTCATGTCTCTCTCAATCTCTCTCTCTCTCACTTTAAATTCAATTCATCTGTAGACTCTTTTGGTTCAACTTGCAGCATATATCAAGAATTCAATCACTGCCCCACTTCCACTGGTGTCATCTGATCCGACCATCATTGTTTCTCACTCTGGCAAGAACCTCCTAACTATTCCCCTTTCTTGACTCTTATCCCCCCAAAGCATCTTCTCAACAGAGCTGCCTGAACAATCCCATTAAACCTTGAGTCATGGGTTACTCCTCTGTCCAGTGGCTTTCTGTTTGTCTCAGAGAAAAAGTCAAAATTCTCACAATACCTGCAAGGCAGGAGCACTCACTACCCAACCCCTTTCTGGTCACATTCCCTCCCATCTTCTCTTCCTTCTTCCCTGTCTTCATTCTTCCCTCCTCTGCATGTACACAGCCCCTCCTCAGAACCTTTGCAATGGTTACACCCACTATCTGGCATGTTTTTTCCTCACTGATATCCACATGGCTTGCTTCTTTACCTCTTTCATTCTTTTTTTTTTTTTTTTTAAGATTTTTTATTCATTCATGAGAGACAGAGAGAGAGAGAGAGGCAGAGACACAGGCAGAGGGAGAAGCAGGTTCCATGCAGGGAGCCCGACGTGGGACTCGATCCCTGGTCTCCAGGATTAGGCCGTAGGCCAAAGGCAGGCGCTAAACCACTGAGCCACTCAGGCTGCCCACCTCTTTCATTCTTTGCTCAATTATCACCTTCTCAGTGAAGACGACCTTGACTAACCTATCTAAACTACAGCTACTATAAGTTCTTATTTATTGTGTTTATTTTCTACTACTGCTTCCCTACCCCTAGAAAGTGAGTTTCCTTGACAATGAAAATCCCTGTACATTTTTACTGATGTAAACCCAGAACCTAGAATAATACCTAGCACATGGTAGTTTCTCTATATATATCTGGTGAACAAAGGAATATCTTTTTCTTCTGAAATAATATGCTTAGCAATGAAAATATTGAATCTACCAGCCCCATAAGGCCAAAAGCAGTCACAAGTAGTGGCCATGTCTGGACCACAGATGACTGATTCCTCTGTGGAATGGTAATTTCCACAGAAATTAATTAAACTAGTATGAACATATTAACTGAGAATGTTATTATTAATATGGCACTAAATTTTTTCTTTCTCCTATCTTTCCTTAAGCATTATAAACCTCCCCGTTGATACATTTCAGTGGAAGAAGACAGAAATGAGAATTAGCAGATGAGCTTACAGTTTTAAAGTGTACTAAAAGCCAAAATTCTCTAAAACAATGCTATTTGGTATTTCTTCATTACTTAAATAAATATCAATATGGAGTAAGTGTTGTGGTGTAAAAAAAAAAACTTCTCAAGTATATGTTATTAATAGCGACTATTCTTGGGGAGCTCAATATGAATCCGAATACTATGTAACATTATTTCCTTACTGTGCATGTTGGGCTATGAAGACATGGCAAATAGTAATGTGATTTTCCCCTCTGAGTTCTAAGCCAATAAGAGATAGTCCCTGAATATGGACAGATAGAAAGCAAATATCATTGGGAACAAAATGTAGGGAGAGAATATAACTTAACCCATGGCTAATATCAAGTATCCTTCCAGTCATGTACCACACACACACACACACACACACCCCACCCTGCCCCCGTCTAGCCCTTAGGATCATCCACTGAAGAAGGAATTTGCTAAGCAGATATTTTTATCAGGCCAACTAAACAGAAAACACTGCTGAGCCACAACAGTGGGAAAGAGAGATCTGGAGCTGTGGAACTCTGGAGCCATCTCTAGAAGACAGGATGGGATGGCTACAAGGTGTGCTTATCTCATGGGGGCAGGAGAGAATAGAAATACTCATGCAGAGACAGGTGGATTCGAAAGATAGGAAGGAAAGCCCAAGCCACACATGCCTAGGTCCTCTCCTAAGTTCATGGATCAAATAAAGGATTCCTTTATTCTTGGAGAGAAGTTTGTGAGAGAAAGAGAAAAGGTGGGAAGACTTCTTTAAAAAAGAAAAAGATTGATTGATTGATTGATTGATTGATTGATTAGAGAGAGAGAGAGACACGGGGAGACAGGCAGAGGGAAAGATATAAAAACTCAAGTGGACTCTGTGTGGAGTGCAGAGCCCAATTCTGGGCTCCATCTCAAACCCTGAGATCATGACCTAAGTTGAAACCCAGAGTTGGACACAACCGACTGAGCCTCCCAGGCACCCCATCGTCTTCTCAGTACCTGCAATCACTGGAAGATGGTTCTGTGAGATGTAATAGAAAAAAAAGAGAACCCAATTATGCATACCCAATTTCTTGCCTATTATAAACCAGAGGACACTGAACTGGCCTCAGAATCTTACTTGAGATCTCTAAGTCCAGATAATGTATTTTCTACCACCCTCATTTATACATGGATATATACACAGTACTCCTTCAGATTTGAAGTAGCATATGTTTGCATCACCATCTCCACCAGCAAACCAATCCCCCTGAACCATCTTTTTGCTTTTCCTGCCTGCTTCAAGAAACCTTACATTCTGGGAGTTTCAGATGAAATATCACAACATTTGTTGTCATTGTAAAAGATCATTTAATATTCCGTGGGCACATGCCATATGTTTTGAAGGAAGATGATAAGTACTGTTTTGTCACTTTTTCTTGGCAAAATGCAAAATGGAGTGAAAACAAAGACACTTTCCATACATGAAGCTTTAAGAAAATATTGGGAAAAATATTGCAAACCGAGTTACAATGTGCCACTTCTGAATTTTATTGGTTAGAAAAGTTCACAGTTATTCTCTTACCACTTTACAATAGATAGTTGTTCACACAGAGCCTTGGCCAACATAGCACTACATCTTATGGAAATATGCGTGGTCTGCTCAATGAAGGAAAAGGACCTGTTTTTCCAACTTATGATAAATTCAGCACACAGTTATTTTCTTAAATAAAAGCAACTACCCCCTAGACTTACACTAGGGAGTGAATTGTGACAATGTAACACATAGGCAAGTGCTCTGCAATGGGATTAAGGTTCACACCATAGAATTAAATGCTTTAAAATAGCACTGTTAATATCCGAGGGGATAATAAAGAGAAACACCAAGTAATATATAATCACAGTATCATACTAGATAGAAAATCAATGGGAAAACAAGGTAACTTTTCCATAGTAGTCTGTTCACACGGTGGCAGTAGTGAATGGAACTGCAAAATGTCTGGCAACGTTACGATTTAAATGTTTTAGTCACTCATCAGACACACCACACACAACTATCATATAACTAGAATTAAAGAAATACTGATTAGAACATTTTGGATAGATGATATGCTGCATGTTGTAAGTGCCCTAAGCAACACCACAAAGCACTGATCACTAATGTTAAGGCAACACATGCAAGTTCTCTCAGTCGAATGAGAATCACTCTTGAAGGGTGAAGATCAACTTTGATTCCATTCAGTTGTTATTAATCTCTAAAATATTTATTTGGTTACAAATCATATTCTGAAATAAATAACAGCAACCACTTAGTTCTAAGTGAAGGTGTCCCTCACTTTGAAGCATCTTCAGAATACAACTGAATCATTGATGCTGAATCACCATTTTTCCCTGCAAGTGGTGCATTGTATGGAAAGGAAGTGTTTTGCCCTTTCCATGGAAAGGAAAGGAAGTGTTTTGCCCTGGTTTTTACAGCTATGAAGTGGACTTAGATCTAAGGAAACTTCCATCTCAGCACCTTAAACGAGGCTGATGCCAGGAGAAAAGTGTGGAAAGATCATTCTGAAACAAGTGCCTGAGACTAGAACACATGGTTCCTATTGCACTGTGCCCAGGAGCTGCCCCGAAACATCTACACTTTCTTCTCTGGGCAAAGCCTGTGTGGCATTTGGAGGGGGAGTCATATTTATTGTGCCAGGTCTTCTAGGATCATTGACCCTTTTCTCCTTGATAATCCATCTCTCTGGGATGTAGGATTAGTCAAAAATGTGATGTTGAGGAGCGGGGGGAAAGACCAATAAAAAAAGAAAATGTGTTCAAATAATACAAAAATAATCATTTGCTTTAATTTTCCTGAATATCAAACTACAACTGGAAAACATCAAAAGATACCCAGACATTGAGATTGTATTTTTATTTCCTTCAATTTTAGAACCTTAATAAAGAATGTAGAGAAGGTATCCTAGCTAAATGGATTTTTTTTTTTTTTTCTGTGTGTGTTTGACTGGCTGTCCTGGCTAGAGCTGACTTCTTACAAGTTGCTTTGCCAGACATAACAGAGACAGGCACAATCACTGTGATTAGCATCATGTGAGGAATAAACAGTCTGTGGCTGAGCCAATGGGCTCAAATAGCTTCCTAACCTATGTTTGACCACAACATGTAATATATCCAGAAATTTGCTCAATTACATACGTGGTCATTTTCTCTCATCCTCATCATATCCTTTGCAGTTTCAGAACATGTATGGCTAACAAATATCGACTGTAATTTTTATTCAGTATAGGTTGGAGCATATTGTGTCTGGTGTAATGCATGTCACTGAATATTTTATATGTTGGAAAGCCATGCCTATTGCTTTTTATCCCCCATTAAATTTTGGATATCGGGAAAAAAATATGTATTAGATATCTATGAGCTAAGCTTTGATGTATTCAGCTGTAGATTTTCTGAATTCACAAGAAAAACCATATTTTCAATGCAATAGGTTATAACATATAAGGATATTCATATATACAAGCATCTATAGAATATTTAAGCACTAATTCAAGTCGCTTTGTTGAGAAATGTATCAAATCTAAAGAGTAGTTTTATGTACTCAAATTTGCATATGTTTCTAGTTTCTTGAGCAGTATTTTATAACGCATGTAGTTAAAGAGGTTCTTATCAACTATTAGCTGATCCTAGAAGAACCTAAAAGACACTCCAGGAAACTGGCACCTGTCTGCTAATTCAATGGGGGCATCTCCATTCAGTTACAATCAAATGCATGCCACTCAATTAAACTCACATTCTTATTCTCATCATTTGCAGAGTGAATGCTGATCAGAGCAGCTGTAATGCTGAGAGTAAATCTACTTTGGAGTTTGGATTTAAAGAAAAGTTCCTGACTTACTTGTTAAACTAATAAAAATGACTATGAGGAAAAAAGTGGACTCTGTGTAAACATATTGGATAAGAAACACCTTGGGTAATAATAACCTAAGTGAGCTAGCAAATCTCTTACAAATGTATAGAAATAATTGACTCAAATATTAAAATAAATTTTTGATATGATAGTACAGAATTAAAACAAGTTGAAATTAAAGAAACAAACTTTAAATTACTGGTCATTCTTTTCGAAGTATGCTTTATCCCAAGTATCTTGAGAAAAAAATGCGCCCAAGATTGATCTTCACCTCACAAAGAGGATTTGGGGAGGGGGGTGGAATTGATAAGCTGGGAAAATCCATCCACGAGTATGCAATTTTCCTGATAGGCCATGTTTCCAGTGATCACCAAGTAGCCATTGTTTAAATTCAAAATGATCATTTCATGAATACTTACCAGAAAGTTTGAGTATATCCCAGTCTTTGAAACCTCACCACCATCACCTCCACCTTTATCTAGCAAAACTCAAACCTATAGATTAACAGGGAAGTGCTAAATCCCTTGATCTGGGTGTGTCGATAATTCCATTGGAAGCAAAAAGACAGAACACGATTCTTGTGTTAAGTATCTTATTGCTTCTAATAAACAAGTTAAACATTTTATTTCTGACCTTTTGAGGATATTGTTAATGCTGATAATATGTGATTGCCATTGCTACCTAAGGGTCCAGTTTCTCACCCAGATGTCATGCCTCCCTTGGCAGAATGTGTTCATCCAGCTGCAGGTACTTTAAGCTCTTCAGGGACAAGATGTCACATAAGTTTAAAATATTAGTGTTATCTTTCTAAATGAAATTGTTCTTATCAGTTAGGTGAAAGACGCTGGAGAGGAGAAGGGCTAATTGAGGAAGCAGAGTTGCTGATGGAGACTGAGGCTACAAGACAGGAGAGTTCGTTCAAGTTCCAGCTCTGTCTCCAACGAGCTGCGTTATCCTGGGTAAAAACCACATAACTTCTTTTGTCCTCATTTTCCTCTTTTTTTTTTTTTTTTTTTTAAATGAGAGAATTGGGTTAGTACAGGGTATCAGCAAACTGTTTCTGTAAAGGGCCAGACGGCAAATATTTTGGGCTTTGCAGGTCAGATATGATTTCTGTCACATATGCTTCTTTGCCTTTTTTTTTTTTTCCCCAGAAATGTAAAAACTATTCTTAGCTCACAGGCCATTCCAAAACAGGCGGCAAGCTGGTTTTGGCCTGTAGGCCATTGTTGGCTGATCCCTGAATTAGAGAATAACTTCTGTTTCTCATAGAGCCAAAATTTAAAGATGCTATGAGTAACCATGACTAAATCATTCTTTTACAGAATAGGCCCAAACTTTAATACCAGGGGATCCTGATAACCAACAAAAGAGAATGTCAACACCATCTCAAAAACGATTCAAACTCTCAAATTCCTGCAAAACTTTCAATCAAGCGAACATTTGTCAATCCTTACATTTCAGATAATTGTACACCTACATACAGAAGGTGTTCTTTATTCCACATGGATGACTTCTTATCCTAAGGGATAAATATTATTTGTACAGAAACAATATAACAAGATGAAAGCAATCCCTGTGTCAAATGTGGCTTGCAAGATCAACTCACCAGTATATCAACAGTACATTACATCACCATTGGCAGCATCCCAAAGTGAAAGGCAAATGCCCAGGGTGGCTTCTGATCTTTTGCAGTAACATGGATGGTCTCTGATCACTAATAGCTCTACTGACCCTTTGGAGAAACAATAGATAAAATCTCTGTATACTTATTCTAATTTTTTAAGAAATGGAAGGAAAACTAGCATTTATAAACACCTATACGTGTCAATCTCTTCAAATACATGGATAGTAATAATAGCAAATATTCATAAAGTCTCCCTATGAGCCAGACATTTCTGCAAATAGGTACTAACTGTTATAGAGTCAGTTATATGTTATATGTACTAACACATTAAAACCTAAAAGCCATCCTATGAGTTAAGTATTATTATCTGCCCTAATGGGTAGATATAATTATCACTGACATTTTTACAAGGAAGGAAACAAAGAACCAGGGAATTTTAAAGGATGCAGGGCTTGAACAAGAGAGCCAGCTACCTCAAATCTCCTTTCTGTTTTCTTGTGTTTTTTTTTTCTTTCCTTTATTATTCTTCTTTTAATGAGGTGGGGACAGTATGCATGTGTGCATATACAATTAGCACAGATTAGAGCTAAAATTTGATTCCATCTAAATCCAAACCCAAGGTGCCAACTATCCCCATAATACCAAGGGTAGGACAATGGTCCAAATCCCAGGATTACTTAAAACACAGGTTCCTCTGACATACAGGTTCCACATGATTCCTAAGATAGTGCCATATTCTCAGTTAGGACTGAAATACCACCCACTATGAATCATATGCATCTGGACCCGTCAAGAACCTACTGTGGAATTTTAACCAGTACGAAGGATAATAATACTTTAAGTAAAAACTTGAAATTACGTGTGAGAAACAGTTTCAAAATGCACATATAGTTTAAAATGCTCCAGTGGATTAGAAAAACTAATGTGATAGCTCTGTGTCTAATTTGAAAACAGGAAGTAGCTTAGGTCCTCAGAGTATTATATTTCACATGCTCAAGGACCGGAGACTGAGAGCAACACTTCACTCCTAATATTCAGCTTAAAAACTTTAGAGATTAAGTTTTATTTGGGGGATCTGACTTAAGGCTTAATTTCCCTTGGGTGTGTAAAATAAAACTGATCACAAAGATCACAAACACAGTAAAAAGAGCATAGGCTTTGAACCCAGTCAGACTGGGGATTGAATCTCAACATCGTCACACGCTCTCTACGAGCTTACATGTATTGCTTGGTCACTATGACCCTTAGCCTCCTCTTCTGTAAAGAGGGCACAAATTACGCTTGCTTTATAAGGATAGTCTAGGATTGGAAATAATGTTGGTAGAATGCTGGTACACGATAGGTATTCAGTAAAGAATAGTTTTTATTGCAATTCGATTCATGGAGGTTTGACATGTTGTGGCAAAGGCTTAATATTTGTGTAATGCAACCAGCCCTCCCCATATAAGTGTTACAACCTCGTGATTGTCTACCAATAATTATTCAGTTCCCCCAAATATACGTCATGAAACCTACTATAGAAAATGTTGATCTAGAAACTAAACTACTTCAGAATATTAACTAAAACTAGCAGGAAAATCTTCTAAAAAGTATAATAGCACAAAGTAACTTCTTGTGCAAATTGAATGATTCTGTGGGAAGATTGTAGACAGCTGGGTGTTACCAATCCAAAACTTCACACCATCCATTTCTCATGGACTTGGGCAATAAGATTGCTGTTTGCTAGTAACACACTCTTAGACTTTGTTGTAGCAACTACCGGAACTCAAAACTAAATTATATATTCAATCTGAGTAATTCCACCTAAGACATTAGGATACAACTCTTCCTTTGTCCTTTCATTTACCTTTTTTTTTTTTTTTTTGGTTTGGAATACTTTCAACCATGAAAAATTTGCAAGTACAATACAAGAAATAAATAAGTATTCTCTGAGCCATTTGAGAGTTTGTTTACCGACATGATTCCCCATCACTTCTGAGTGTTTTATTATGAAGTGTATACAAAAACAATTCTTTTATATAACCTCAATAAAACCATCAAAGTCAAAAAATTAGATTGATACATTACCATAATCAAATCCACAGATTTCCTTCAAGTTTCAACAATTATTTCCATAATATCCTCAGGAATGAAGGATGTCCAAAATGATGCATTGCATTAGTTGTTATGTATCTTTGGTCTCCTTCAGTCTCAAACACCTCGTCATTTCTTCCTTGATTTGCATAACTTTGGCAATCTTGAATAATATAGGCCAGTTTTTAGAAGGTCTTTCAATTTGGGTTTGTCTGATATTTCTTTATCAGATGGAAGTGATTTTTGTATGTTTGTTGTGTTGTGTTTTGTTTCTGGCATGTTACAGAAGATATGCTATATTCTTCTTTTTTTCATCTTAACAGGTGGTACATGATTTTGAGTTCCGTTATTGCTGATACTATCTTTGATTATTTAATTAGGGGAGTTGGCCAAGTTTCTCCACTGTAAATTTCCTTCTTTCCTCTTTGATTTACTAAGTATATGGGGAGAGATACTCTGAGATGAGGTAAATATTCCATTCCTTGTCGAACTTTTACTCACTCCTGAGTATCCACTGATTTTGACAAATGGTGATTTTCTAGTTTAATCAGTCCTTCTGTATGTCAATTCTAATTCAATCATTTCTTATTGTTTTAAAATTTAATTTTTCGAATTTGTGTTTAAATTCTAGTCGGTTAACATATAGTGTAATATTGGTTTCAGGAGTAGAATTTAGCGATTCATCGCTTGCATATGACACCCAGTGCTCAACACAATAAGTACTCTCCTTAATCAATCATTCCTTTGGGCCACCTAGGTGGCTCAGATATTTAATCATCTGATTCTTGATTTCAGTTCAGGTCATGATCTCAGGGTGGTGAGATCGAGCCCTGCATTGGGCTCTATGCTCAGTGAAGAGTCTGCTTGAGACCCACTCCCTCCCTCTCCCTCTGCTTCTCTCCTTGCTCATTCTCTTTCAAATAAATAATTTTTTTAAATCAATTATTCCTTCTACGTTTATCAGGGAAAGTGCTCTCTTTCTTTGAGAGCACTCTCAAATATTCTTTGAGCACTTCCTTAGTTTCTAAGGAAGATGTTCCTGGGTTATCTTATACTTGCTCAGCCCAACCATAAAACCTGCTGTTTGTCGAAGGAACTCTGTTCTTTTTAGTGGAGAATGATATGTAAATAAACCAAGATCTGAGCCCTAAATGTGCTCCTCATTGTTAGAGTATCATCACTTCCAGAACCATATACTTATGATCAACATCATAATGATGATAAACATCAAAAAGTTTATTCCAATTTTCTCCCTTTTCATATATTGAACACCATTCCCTAGTCACAGGAAACCTAGATTCTGTTATCCTTATTATATTAACTAGTATAATCAATATGTTATCCTTACCACATTTATTACTGTAATCCCTCCTGTACATAAACATCTCCTTATCCAGGCTCTAACATCACACTCTGGGCCACTGCCATTATCCACCGACAAGGACATCCTTTGTCAGTACCCACAGGTTTTGACAACTCATGCAAGGCTGTCTCTGCCTCCACCCTCCTCCTCCCAAACCCATCAAGACACCTACCTTGATCAGCCCCACATGATAGTTTTTGGACTGAATTATTCAGGAAGGAAAGAAGACAGGAAGGCAGGCAGAAAAAAAAAAAAAAAAAAAAACTCCTTGCCTTTTTACTTGGATTTTTATGTGGGCTTTATTCTTATTTCAATTCAATACATATGAATCTCTCATAAGCTGCCTTATATCCTATTTGAAAGGTATAAACAATATAAAATGATGCAAACGAAAGTTTCAGTTGGAAGAATTCCAGAACAGTTTTGAACAGTATGAAAGTAGAGTCTTAATCAGATCTGCATTTTAAGACCTCTTAGAACATGAAAGTCTATTTTCAGTAACATACTCTACTCCACAAAAGCCAAGGCAGATAAAAGGAATGGCCCCAGGAACGTTAGTGGCACTTTTGATTCCACACACCTTCTTGCTCACACAGATAGTGTGTACTACTTGTGTGATCCTAAGCATTTTGCTTAATGTTTCTATGGGCTGATTTCATCATCCATGAAAGGGAAAAAGGTTGCTCCCTTGCCAACCTCACAGGAATGGCATTTTGATTTTTATAAAGCACAGACCAGCTTGAACTCCTCAGCAGTAGTCCGTATATTCCGAGCTTGAGATCTGGAGAAAACACACCATCACAAATCCATGGAGCAGAGATCCTTGTGGATTTAGGGCTGAGGGAAAGAATAATTTCTCAGTCTTTATCATACGATGGGTGCAGCCCTATGCAATCTACTACCACCTTAAAGGGAAGCTGTGCAGGCCTTGAGTGGGCAATGGCCTCCAATAGGAGACAGAAGGCCATGGTTCAGGGAGGCAGGTACAATTAGGTGGATAGGGCCCTGGATATGCCTACCTTCATGCTGTCTACCAGATGTAGATAGCAAAGGTAGGAATCAGCAGTCCTGCCTCCACCTCCCTGGTCTACAGTTATGACATAATTAGGAGTAATTAACTCTAACTGAGCTTAGCTTTTTCATGGCACATTATGGGGTGAAATGAAATAACATATGGAAAGATCTCATTTATGTTAGGCTCTTAATAAATATTTCTATTCTAAAAAACGTTCTTATCTGATGCTTTAAAAAAAAAAATGTACAGGTTTGTTTATAGAAGCACTATTTATGGTGGCAAAAAACCAAAACCAAAACCAAAACGACCCACAAAGCCAGAAATAAAGAATTCCCATCAATCGGATAATGAGTGAATAAATTCTGGTATCATACCACTGATACCAGGCAAATAAAACACCATATCACAACAAATTGAATGAAGAAGCAGGTATACACATTTGGTCATCTTCCACTTAGCCAGACATTAAAGAGATTTGCAAAAAATATAAAACAACATCACTCTTTCTGTTGATTTTTGTTCTCAAAAATATAGGCAGTTTTCATGAAATGTATTAATTATTTTAGCATGTATGGATTTATTACTGTTATTTTAAATGAATTAATACATAGATGTTATATAACCGTTTTCATCAAATAAGGATCATAAGGAAACTACAAAATATTTTCTCATTGAGCTATGATTGACATTTTAGATTCAGGGATAAGAAAACTACAGATTTAATTTAAAAAAAAAAGAAAAACTTAGTCCTATGGAAAAATTAGCTCAAGACCTGAATGAACAGACTTCCAGAAAAGAAAATCCAAATGACCACTAGTTACATAAAAAGATTTCTTTATTTTTTTTTTAATTTTTTTTTTAATTTTTATTTATGTATGATAGTCACACAGAGAGAGAGAGGCATAGACACAGGCAGAGGGAGAAGCAGGCTCCATGCACCGGGAGCCCGACGTGGGATTCGATCCCGGGTCTCCAGGATCACGCCCTGGGCCAAAGGCAGGCGCCAAACCGCTGCGCCACCCAGGGTTCCCTCTTTATTTTTTTTTTAAGATTTTTTATTTATTTATTCATGAATGACAGAGAGAGAGAGAGAGGGGGGGGCAGAGGGAGAAGCAGGCTCCATGCAGGGAGCCTGACATGGGACTCTATCCTGGGTCTCCAGGATCAGGCCCTGGGCTGAAGGCAGTGCTAAACCACTAAGCCACCTGGGCTGTCCCATGAAAAGGTTTCTTAACCTAACCTTTGAAGTAATATAAAACCAATTATTTTACCAGCAGCTATGAAAGTTTCTAGTTACTAAAAATTATTCTCTAACAAAACTAAACCTAATTTGAATCTAGAGATAAATAAAGAGAGGATTTCCCCAGTTATTTACACCAGAGGGTTACATGGGGTTACATTGCCATTGAGTGGTAGAGCTGGACTTGAAACCCACCACTAAAATAAAGTAGTTACCAAATAAGCAGGTGCCCCGATGATCACAAGAACACATTTCTTACACTCATTCATGGAAAATTGCTTAGAATACTTGGCCGGTAGTACCTTCGAGATTGCTGTAAAAATTAAAGAAAGACTCACATACGAAAGTGATTTGGTAACTACATAAGTGTGGGAAATCATCCTTTGTTTTAGAATTGTTTTCAGCCAAAGAACCTGCAGTGAGTATTTTGGGCTGCGATGTATTTCAGACCCGGCAGGGCTAGAGAAAAAAGCCCAGGTTCCTGACTAAGCAGGTAGTACTGAGGCCCCACTGGTGAGAAAGAAATGACTGTCCAATCAGAGGCTGCACAGTGATATTCAGGCTATTCAACAGTGTATATGGCCCATCCTCAGAGAAACATAATAGTGCAATACTAAATTCAGAGCACAATGTTGTAGGGAAGAAGAAAATTCAGGCAGAAAATAAATGATAACCACTTCGGGGCGTCTTTGACCATAACTTTGGAAGACAGAGGGTTAAAATGCCTTCGGATGTTGCTTGTGCCCATATATCCTGGCTGCCTAATTCATGGCTTTGAGAACCACAACTTGCAAATTTCCAGGTACCTGGGGACATTCTGTGCCATTAATTTGGGAGCAGTACTCCCTTTGCAATAAGTAAGAAATCTAGGGGAAAAATTAATGGCAGGGTATGGCCTTTACTCAGTTGAGCATAGACAATAGTGGCTTGTGGTGTAAGGAGGAGACGATTAATTGCAGCCTCGGTGTCTGTGCCAAATTCCCAGGTCTAGCCACAGAAATATTTGTTCACTTGAGAAAGAAAAAGACAGCAGAGGGAAAGGCACCTATGACTCATTCCTAACGAAAGTGTGTTCAGTTAGCTGTGGACTAAAATCCTTTGTAACTGAGTATTTGCATATCCAGACACCGTCAACAGTTGAGGGTATTGCTGTCCCAAATCAAGGATTTAACGTGATTCTGAAGATTTTAGCTTTTCCCCTCTAGAAAGTCTTACGCAGCAGAGTACCTGTGGGTTTGGTAATTGAAAGATATTGCACTACACTGCAAACAAAATTTCACTCTTCTAAAAGATATATTTCAGGAATCCCCTTAAAGATTTTTCCATTTGTTTATGCAATAAGAACTTCTATTGTGTGTGCCTGCTTTTATAAAGGAAAAATCAGCTAATCCAATCTCCTATAATTACTTCTTATCGTGTACTGTATCATTGACTTTCCCCGGAAGCTACACCTAAGGTATGACGAAGTAAGAGATACTGGCTTGAGAGATCTGAATCAGGAAATACTAGGACAAATTGAGATGGACTCTCTCTTTGTGCCACTGCCTCACTTCTATTCAAACAGGAAATAGGATGCCTCCAATTTCACTGATTACCAGTTTCAGTATCAACTTATCAAGACAATGATAGGCCCTTTACAAATGTTCCTCTAATGTTATTTTCCCAACAGAAGTAGAGGCTGACCTGGAGTTCTTGGAGCTATTGTAAAAGAGCACATTGTATTTGCCTACTAACTCCTCTAGCCATGCTAGCTGGCTGCTTAATTTAATGTAATTGAGCCTTTGCCCAAAGAGCTCTGATAGCATGTTTAAAACTGGGCATTCCTGTGCTCTCTCAGAGTTTGGATCCATTTCAATTCACTTATCTGGTGCCTCATGTCAGTAAAGTTGATCCCCCTGTTACCGTTAAACTTCCCCAAGAAACCCAGGGCCAGCACAGGTGGAAAGCAGAATGGATGTGCCTGGTTATCTCTACGGCCAGCTCTGTGCAATGGGTGATTCAAGATCTTCAGGAAGAATGCAAAGTCACTGCCACAGTGACTCAGGAAGAATGCAAAGTCACTGCCACAGTGACTCTAGTTGAAAGACCAGAGGTTTTCAAAATGTCATTAGTATTTTTATTGCTAGCCTTGTTGGCTTTGTCTCAAATTCCTCAAAAAATCTATAGTCTCTCATCTGAGATTCCACAACAGGCTGTGCTGCAATGTCATGCTACAGGGGAAAGGGGGGCAAATGCTCAAGAGAGACGTGACAAGAAAAACATGGTTCTCAGAATGGTGGGGAAAGACATGCGTTGGGTGGGGAAAACACTTGATTTGTAATCTGGTGATTTGGCTTTAAATCCAAGATGTGTTACTTTATCAGGAACTGATAAAGCTTCAGCTTCTTCCTTAAAATGTGAGCAATTAAACCTCCCTCTCATGATTGTTAATTTTATTGAGATAAAATATGTGAAAGTGTTTTGTAAATAGTTAATGTTTGTATTAATTAATTAATTAATTAATTGTACTAACACAAAAATGTTATGTCACTATCTTGCGGTTTTAGTGATGCTATTGAAAATTAGAGTGTAGGGGGCTGCCTGGGTGGCTCGGCGGTTTGGTGCCTGCCTTCAGCCCAGGATGTGGTCCTGGGGTCCCAGGATGGAGTCCTGCCTTGGGTTCCCTGCAGGGAGCCTGCTTCTCCCTCTGCCTGTGTCTCTGCCTCTCTCTCTCTCTCTTTCTCTCTCTGTCTCTCATGAACAAATAAATAAAATCTTAAAAAAAAAAATTAGAGTGTAGGACCATGAAGTCACACGATGTCAAGACTAGAATATTCCTGTCAATGGCCTTGCTTTAATCTGCCTCACTTTGTAAATGAGACAAAGTCCTATTTAACAATCCTTTATTGTGCTTTCCTGAGCCAGGCCCTGTGCTAGGGGAGTGTGCCAGTAAGACCTAGGACAAGGAAGCATTTGCCCAAGATTTTATAACTAGTGGCTTCAGAACTGGGAATAAAATCAATAGAATTCTCATCTCCTGAGCTCCTGCTCAGGGCACTTTGCTTTCACCGCCTCTGCATTAAGGCCTTCCCACCTGCCTAAATTCACAGGAATTAGATTAAAGTTCTTTTAACACTTTAAATATACCAACCACTGCCTCCTTCAGACAAATGCCTTTTCGTGCCTCAATTAATCTGGCCTAATTCAGAACCCTATGGACACGGGAAATGCCTGGTTGCTCATTATAGTGGCTAACATACCTTCTCTCCCTGTCTAGCCCTTGTTTTCTTCTGCTCTTCCAGAATCCAAAGATGCTAAAAGCCTTGGACCAGCCCACTCATACATACACACCCCCTTGCATGAAACTTTTCAGCCACAGTGAATTTTTGGAACACTTTGTATCCTTCCTTACTTTTGCACAAATCTCCAATTCCTGAAGGGCCATTCTCTCTCTTCTCTATATGGCAAACTATTCATCAATCAGATCCACTGCCAACTCTTCTGTGAAGCTTTCCCAGGCTTATCCATACAGGTCCACTCTTAAGAGCACTTTGTTATGGTTACTATAGCATTCAGCATAGTGTATCATAATTATATTTTTCTATGTCTGTCTTGCTGATTTGTGTACTGATTCAAGAAACATTTACTGACTTCCATACTGTGCCAATCACTGAATTGGCACCAGGGACTCAAGTATCAAAAGGTAGATTCTTGGTCTTTAGGGAATTTTCAATTGGATTACTGATTTGAGGGAAAAATATATGTGTGAACATCTTAACACATTGGTGTACACTCTGGTAAGCTAGAAAACTGAAAGCATGCTGCAAGCTTGAGTTAAATAAACGTTAGAGTTAACATGGATATTCACACATATGTATTGAACCCTCAGAAGTAGACAATTATCACCACCATATACGAGAAATTCTAAAATATTTATCCCTGGGCCTGACCTCTTTTTGGAGCTCTAGATCTGGGTATCTGGCTACCTCCCAAGCATCTTCATTTGAAAATCTCATTATAATATTGAACTTATCATGTCTAGAACTAAATTCTATCATTAATATTCCCTTTTCTCTCTCTCCCCCACCTGGTTTCTTATTTTCTACTTCACTTAAAGACACCACTGGATGCCTAGTTTCTCCAACAGAAACTGTAGTGATTCAACATTCCACTCGCTCCCATATTACCACATCCAAAGGGTCATGATAACTGCACCATTCTGAGTGGTTCTTCTATATGCCACCTACTGTGACTTTAGCTGGGGTGCTCACCATATCTTCACAGATTATTTCACAGTGTCTCCTATAACTTTGTCTTATTTCTCTTCAACACAATTTGCATATGGGGAAAGAGCAAGACTTTTTGAAGATGTAGATAATGTTTCTCAGCTGCTAAAAATCTTTCAGTGGCTACCCATATCTTCAAAATAAATTCTAATTTCTAGAATAGTATTCTAAGCCCCCATATTTGGCCCCTTCTACTTCATCCTTGGACTGTCAATTCAATAAATGGTCTTTACCTTCCAGCCATACTGAATTACATTGATTCCTCCCCAGCAAATCACAGTGTCCCTTGGCAGATCATGATTTTAAATTCAAATACACTTCACTTCAATTCAGACTTCCAAGTTTCTCTTCCAGAGAGACTTAGGTACCCCTCTTTGAACTTCTTTAGCATCCTGTGTCTGCATCTATGATAATATTTATAACCAATTATTATAATTTACTCTCTTAATTTTCTGTATCCATGCTTGCTTAGTCTTCCTCCCTCTTTGACTTTCTCTAGGTCAACTATATGGTTGGTGCTCACTAAATATTCATTGAATCGATGAATGAAAGAATGAATGTTATACGAATCAACAAATGTGGCAAAGTTTTCAACCAGTTAAAATGATGTCATTTAACAAGTTAATAGATGTTTGCATTATCTAATTGATTTAATTTCAGAAGTAAAGGGAAACATTCCCAATTGCCCCATAAAAGTAGATTATGATATATAGATAAAGTAACAAATAAAGTAAAATAAAATAAAAATAAACAGAGTGGCAGTAGACTGTATCAAATATGAAGTGAAACAAAGCTCTTTCTTGGTTCTAGTCTCATAAAAAACAGCTTTGTGGTGAACAAATTCTATATAAGAGGTCAGTAATTTTTTCTGTAAAGGGTCACATATCGTCTGTGTCACATATTTTTCTTTGTTTTTCTTTTTTTATACAACCTTTCAAATGAAAAATAAAAAATTTTATCAAAAACAGGCTGCTCCTGTCAAATTTGGCCTCTGGACTATAGTTTGTACCTCTAATCCATATAATTATATATGAATAACTAGACCCACAGTAAGAAATAAACAAACAAAAAATCATGGTGCACAAAGTTCCCTGAAGATATGATTGTGGATGAACTTATAACCTTAGACTCCCTAAATAACCACAAGCAATAAGTTCATCAAGCCACTGATGGATTTAGTCAAAACAAACCGGGGAAAGTACATGAATCTACAAATTCCTAATCATTTTCATGTATCAATTTATAAACTTGTCTGGTGAGTTTAACAGGGACCTTAAAAACCAACAAATCCACTTGTTGGTAGACAAGGAAACTGTCTTGGGATGCCCAAGAATTCCTTAGTAAACTAACTGTAAACTTTACCTTCAAGTGTGGTCTTCTGTGTCAATCTGACCTTCCATGAATCAGACTTTTCATATGTCGCTCTCACCCTTGGCATTCTACTAATAATCTTGTTTCTCTTAATCTCAAATTGTCCTACACTTGATGGTATGCATTTTGTATGCACTACTTTTAGAAGACTCTAAATAGTTGTCATGATGTTTCTGTCAGAGATATGGAAGGACCCTTGAGGACCATAGCTATGTAACCTTCAGAGTTCAACTGATCTCCGCCATGGCATTTCTCAGAGCATCTGGAAGCATATGTGGTCCAAAGAGAAAATGTAGATCAGAGATAGGGAGGAAAGACAAGGGTTTATAGAAACAAGAAAATTAATTGTGAGATCTTTAGGAAGAAATTTTAAGTTCAGAGTAAGGGAATGAGCCAGAGATTAAGGACTGAAAATTCCAGGAAGAGATTAGAAAAAAGAATGTCAGGCTGGACAAAATCAGAGAGGGATATAAACCATAAGAGACTTTTAATCACAGGAAACAAAAAGGGTTGCTGGAGGGGAGGGGATGAGGGGATGGGGTAACTGGGTGATGGACATTAAGGAAGGCACAGGATGTGACAAGCGCTGGGTCTTATATGAGACTGATGAATAACTGACCTCTACTTCTGAAACCAATGATACATTATATGTTAATTGAATTTTAAAAATTAAAAAAAAAGGTTGTCAAGCTGGGAAACCCATAAAGGACCAGACCAAGGCTGTTAACAATTCCAGTATGTCATCAGGACTTGCTTCCTACTGGAGTATACATAGAGGACTATTTTAATGTATGGAACTGGGCAAAACAGTCACAGAGTTCCTCCAGCAAGTCTCTGGGGAGGGAATTGAAATACGAGCCAAAAAGATGGCTTTCCTGGAAGAACTAGGTTCTCCTTCAGCCACTACCTAAGACCCCACGTCTTTAACTCACTTACCATTAGTAATAATAATAATAAATTTAAAAGTGATTTTGATTCTCCATTACATCCTCCTCCCAAATCCTAAATGCAATGATTGGCAAGATAGAGTATTTAAAAATAGAAACAATTCTAGTCCAACATTCTAATCAGTTCAGGACTCCTTATCTTACCAACCCCTGATAATAAAGCACCCATTCAGTAACTTTGATGACTATGGATGATGAACTCACAACTCTCCAAGATAAGGGAAAATGTAGGCAAACTGGAACAAGAGATTTTTTTTAAGCAGGCTCCACGCCTAGCATGGAGACCAATGCAGGGCTTGAACTCACAACCCTGAGATCAAAACCTGAGCCGAGATCAAGAGTTGGACACTTAATCTCCAGGCGCTCGGAGATTTTTCTCTAAATTAATTGTTATAATCCCTCCTTTATGAATTTCAGACTATATCTGGTCAGCTCTGTGACTCTTGGCAAATGACTTAAGGTTCCTTTCACACAACACAACGGAGTTCAGCCAGAGCAGTGCTTCCAAACTTTAATGAGTATATAAATCACTCTGAGATGGGGTCCGAGACTCTATATTTCTAATAACTCCCAAGTGACGCTGATGTTGCAGGTCCATAGAGCACATTTGAAATAATAAGTAACCAGATGATTCCTGGGAATGCTTTAAGCTCAAAAATTTAATCACTTGCTAAGCTTTGTGACATGAGAATAAGCGCATTCCTTTCTCACATGAAAACTAGTAGTCATTCTGAAGAGGCTGTAGACATCCCCAGTCCCTTCTACAAGTAAACATTGGAATTGTTATTCCTTGAACACAAGTTGAGCCATGTATTGGTGTTCTCACTTTTACTTTTGATGACTACTTTTCAACTAAATTCTTTAGCTTGGTGGCTCACTTAGAGAGCTTCTTAAAACAAGGTCTCCCAGGCCTCTCCCTGACCCTACTTTCCAAGTTTTTGATTCAATTGGTTTGGAGTAGTGCACAAGATTTTGTATTTCAGGCAACTTGCCAAGTAATATCGATGCTACTAGTCAAGGGACCACTTGTTGAGAATTCTTGCCTTGGTTTTCTTTACAGAAACTATGGTAAATCAGATGTTGATGTTTATGTATTTGTCCAACTGAATTTTAAGTAAAAAATATTAATTTTAGCCCAATTACTGTTAACTTGTTTTTGTTTGTTTCAGGCTATTGCTCATGTCTTTATGAAAAGCACTGGATGTGGAATCAAAAATGCTAGATGCAAGTTCTGACTTTGATTTTACCAGCTCTGCAACTATTGGCAAATTTTATAATTCCTGGGTCTCCTTTTCTTTGTCTGAAAAGTGAGGCTGGGAATTCCCAGTGATTCCACAAAGGCATTTTGAGTTCTGGAATCAGACAGGGTCAGTTTATCTTTTTAGCATTATGTATATTTTAGCACAATTAAAAAAAAGTCATATGAGGACTGATATGGTGGGAGCATAGTGGGCAAGGTAGGGGATGGTGGAAATGTGCAGGAGAGGCAGTGAGGGCCCCATGGACCAGGGAAGCCCTTCCGGTTTCAACTAAGACTAATGAGAAGCCACTGAGGGGTTGGGAGCAGAGGTGACACAATCTGATTTACAGACAGAATTAGTTTTGGATTCTAACTCTACTGTTCATTAGCTTTATAATATTGATACATTGCTAAATCTCCCTTCACCTGAGCTTCCTCATCTACAAATGGAAATATTAATATCAGCTTTGTAAGTTGGTTCCAAGAATTAAAATGGGTTTTCTAGCTATGCATCTGACAAATAATATAGTCTTAATAAACTGACATTACTCAAACTAGTATTAAGATAATAGATTTTTGGGTGTTTTGTAAGCCATCAGTTCTATAGAAATGTGATGTTTTAACAAGATACGATCAAAGATAGAATCCTGTAGCATTACATTGCAGCCACAGGTTCGGGTTAATTCTCAATCCATTCTTTATTCACATTTTCAGAATCCTATTGTCTACTCCATATTTTTTCATCCCTTCTCAAGCATATCATAAGAAATGTTGTCAAACGTCTTGATGAAATCAGGATTCTTCACATGTGTAGAATTCCAGATTTATGAGTCAAAAATACTGAAATCAAATCTGATAGTCGAAACCTAATAAAACCTTGTGGAGACTTTAGCCTACTGAATTAATCATTAGATCATGTACCTGCTACTTATTCTTCCAGGTGCTCAGAAACCTTTTCTTTAAAAATCTTTTATAGGATTTTGCCAAGATTGCTGTAAAGCTTTGGTGATCTGTAATTTCTGCAATCAAACCTCTTCCCAATTTTAAAAACCAGAATTCTATTGACTCATCTTGAGTGTCCTGGCACACCCCCCGACCCGCCTTTTCCAATGCTTTCTTGAGATTTCCATTCAAACGCTGTCTTGAGTTCTATGGTTTCATTCCTCTTGGTCTGGAGAAGAACTCATCAGAGCTTTTGAGTGATTTCCCCCACCTTCTTGCTCCCGTGGCTCCACTTTGTCCTAAACCACTATGACTCCATTCTCTTCACTTCAAAGTTTAGTTACCCTGCAGAGAATAAAAAGGCAAAAGCCTGCTTAAGCAGTTTCTCTTTTACTCTATTATTTGTTAGGCTGGTACCACCACTCCCAAGTAGTAGACTAAGTCTTTTCTTATTCTTTTTACTATGTATATTAGAGTATTTTAGAAACTTCCTCCAAGAGGCTTTTCTCTAACAAGGCTGTGTTTCTGTGTGTTCACCTTTGAATGTGTTCCCATCTCAACATAACATCTCACTTGTTCTTCATGAGCCACAGGATGCTCCTTTTTTTCACACTAATCAAGGCCACTTGCCATTTACCATCAGACCACTTCTCACCTGGACCTCTCCATCCCTCCTGGGGTTTTATCTATCAGGATCCTCATCCCTGAAGGTATTGAACAGGTATTGAACTTCACTTTTCAAATATTGAAGGCACATGTCTCATCATTCCTCTCACCACTTTCTAGACTCTAAGATGACAAGTCCATTTTATTCTACAGCTCTTTCCATAAAGAAAGCTTCCTTATTGCTAAGAATTACATCCAGAGTAGTGGTTTCCCCTGTTATTTCCTTAATTTGTGAGCAATAAAATCGTTTATAGGGTAAGTCAAGAATTTATCAGAAAATTTACATCTGGACAGAGAGATGGCCAGTGAGTACCAGATGTATTGCAGGTATTTGGTAAACATCTGTCGAATTAATGAGTGAATGGATGGAGGAAGAAGAGTATATAAGTCATGTGCTCTTCCTAAGCACATTTCCATGAGCTCTTCCTGAGTTTATCACCTCTGTGCAAATGGAACACCACAAAGGATGAATCTGGATAAATTATAGTGATACATTCTAACTTATCAGAAATAAATTTCTTATACAGTTAGATCAAAATGTATTTTCTTCTTTAGACACTTCTAGACAACTCCAAACTGGAGTCCTGCCTCAGAATCATTGTCTGAACTCTTACTGAGAACTCATTTGATAAATAAGATGCAGCTCTACTCCCCTTTCCCACCCCACAGTGTCCACTCATATTTACGAATACTCAGTCTTCCCGGATTTCATGAAAACTGCCAACCTTTCTCACTTCAGGATCGAGAGGAAAATCCCATTTCTCTTCTGCTGGGTCTCAGCCTCATTACAGATAATTATCAGTGTGATCTGAGGGTTTTGGGAAAGTAGATTGGAAGAAATGCAAGGAGAGCTGATTGTGACTAGAGCACTGAACTTGAGGGTCAGAAGTAGAACAGTTCCTGGGAAA